>NC_142797.1:56577062-56589562 GCF_049724085.1 Artemia sp. Qi Xiang Cuo | reverse complement strand
TAGTATTCGAGTGATTTTTTTATTTTTTGTGTGTGTGTTTGTTTTTGTGTAAGTTTGTTTGTGTGTGTGTGTGTGTGTGTAAGTTTTGGCGTGTGTGTGTAAGTTTGTCGTGTGTGTGTGTGTGTAAGTTTTTGTGTGTGTAAGTTTTTGTGTGTGTGTAAGTTTTGGTGTGTGTGTGTAAGTTTTCGTGTGTGTATGTGTAAGTTTTGTGAGTGTGTGCGTGTGTAAGTTTTTGTGCGTGTGTGTGTGAGTTTTTTTGTGTTCATGTGTAAGTTTTTGTGTGTGTGTGTGTTTGTGTTATTTTGTGTGTGTGTGTTAGTTTTGGCGTGTGTGTGTGTGTTTTCGTGTGTGTGTGTGTGTAAGTTTTGTGTGTGTGTGTGTGTGTGTGTAAGTTTTTGTGTGCATGTAAGTTTTTGTGTGCATGTAAGTTTTCGTGTGCATGTGTAAGTTTTTGTGTGCTTCCCAAATCATAATTTTCTGAAAAGACACACCTATGAAAGGCTATGAAATCTAGCTTAGAAAAGTCAAAAATAGCAAATTAACCATCCCAAATCATAGGTTTCAGTCAACACACACCTACGAATGGCTATGAAATCCTGCTCAGAAAAGTAAAATAATAGCAACCCACACTCCCCCAAATCATAGGTTTCAGACATCACACACCTACGAAAGACTAAGAAATCCGGTTATGAAAAGTCAGAAATAGCAAATTACATATCCCAAATCATAGGTTTCAGACAACACTCACATATGAACGGCTAAGAAACCTAGCTCAGAAAAGTCAAAAATAGCAAACTAGTCATCCCAAACTATATGTTTCAGACAACAATCACCTAGGAAAGGCTAAGAAATCCAGCTCAGAAAAGTCAAAAGTAGCAATCCACCCACCCCAAATCATAGGTTTCAGACACTACACACCTATGAAAGACTAAGAAATCCAACTCAGAAAAGCCTGAAATAGCAACCCACACATCCCAAATCATAGGTTTCAGACACCACACACCTACGAAAGACTAAGAAATCCGGTTATGAAAAGTCGGAAATAGCAAATTACACATCCCAAACTATTGGTTTCAGACAACATTCACCTACGAAATACTAGAAAACTTTAGCTCAGAAAAGCCTGAAATAGCAAACTACACATCCCAAATCATAATTTTCTGACAGCACATACCTATGAAAGGCTAAGAAACCTAGCTCAGAAAAGTCGAAAATAGCAAACTACACATCCCAAATCAGAGGTTTCAGACACTACACACATAGGAAAGACTAAGATCTCCAACACAGACAAGCCCGAAATACTACATTACATATCCCACAACCTACGTTTCAGACAGCATTCACCTACGAAATACTAAGAAACCTTAGCTCAGAAAAGTCTGAAATAGCCAACTACTCATCCCAAATTAGAAGTTTCAGACAACAAACACCTATGAGTAACTAAGAATCCTAGCTCTGAAAAGTCCAAAAAGCAAACTACACCTCCCAAATCATAATTTTCTGAAAGGACACACATATGATAGGCTAAGAAATCTAGCTCAGAAAAGTCAAAAATAGCAAATTAACCATCCCAAATCATAGGTTTCAGTCAACACACACCTACGAATGGCTAAGAAATCCAGCTCAGAAAAGTCAAAAAAATAGCAACCCACTCATCCCAAATCATAGGTTTCAGACACCACACACCTACGAAAGACTAAGAAATCCGGTTATGAAAAGTCGGAAATAGCAAATTACATATCCCAAATCATAGGTTTCAGACAACACTCACCTATGAACTGCTAAGAAAACTAGATCCTAAAATTCAAAAATAGCAAACTAGTCATCCCAAACTATAGGTTTCAGACAACAAACACCTATGAAAGGCTAAGAAATCCAGCTCAGAAAAGTCAAAATTAGCAATCCACCCATCCCAAATCATAGGTTTCATAGAACACAAGCCTATGAAAGACTAAGAAATCCAGCTCAGAAAAGTCAAAAATAGCAAACTACATATCCCAAATCATCGGTTTCAGTCAACACACACCAACGAAAGACTAAGAAACCTAGCTCAGAAAAGTCAAAAATAGCAAACTATTCATCCCAAACTATTGGTTTCAGACACCATTCACCTACGAAATACTAGAAAACCTTAGCTCAGAAAAGCCTGAAATAGCAAACTATACATCCCAAATCATAATTTTCTGACAACGCATACCTATGAAAGGCTAAGAAATCCAGCTCAGAAAAGTCGAAAATAGCAAACTACACATCCCAAATCATAGGTTTCAGACACAACATAGCAAAGAAAGACTAACACAACAAACTAACAAAAGTCATAAATAGCAAACAACATATCCCAAATCATAAGTTTCAGACAGCATTCACCTACGAAATACTAAGAAACCTTAGCTCAGAAAAGACTGAAATAGCCAACTACTCATCCCAAACTCGAAGTTTCAGACAACAAACACCTATGAGTGACTAAGAATCCAAGCTCTGAAAAGTCCAAAAAGCAAACTACACCTCCCAAATCATAGGTTTCGGACACCACACACCTATGAAAGACTAAGAAATCCAACTCAGAAAAGTCAAAAATAATAAACTACATATCCCAAATCATAAGTTTCACTCAAAACACACCAACGAAAGGCTAATAAACCTAGCTCATAAAAGCCTGAAATAGCAAACTATTCATCCCAAACTATTGGTTTCAGACAAAATTCACCTACGAAATACTAGAAAACCTTAGCTCAGAAAAGCCTGAAGTAGCAAACTACACATCCCAAATCATAGGTTTAAGACAACACACATCAACGAAAGACGGGTGCTCGGGGAGAGCCTATGAGGGTCTGTGGGTCCCTTGAGGGTCGGTGGTCCTTTGGGAGCTCGGGGGGACCTTTGGGGACCGGGGGATGGGCTTTGGGGGTCCAGGGATGGCATTTGGGGGTCTGGGTGGGCCTTTGGGGTGCCGGGAGGGCCTTTGGGTGCCTGGGGGACATTTGGGGACCGGTGGAGGGCCTTTTGGACCCCGTTGGTCCTTTGGGAGCTCGATGTGCCTTTGGGGGGCCCGGGGATGGCATTTGGGGGTCTGGGTAGGCCTTTGGGGCGCCGGTGGCCCTTTGGGAGCTTGGGGGGGCCTTTGCGTGGCCGGGGGGACAGTTGGGAGCCTGGGGGACATTTGGGGCCTGGGGATGGCCTTTGGGGGTCTGGGTGGGCCTTTGGGGGACCGGTGGAGGGCCTTTGGGAGTTTGGGGGGCTTTGAGGACCGGGGGCTTCCTTCGGGGTTGGGGTAGGAGGATTGGAACCCTTTGGGGTTGGGTTAGAGGACCTCACAACACTGTTCAAATGAAACTTGTGTATTATAACGACCACACTCAAATTCTCTTGTAAAATCTCTTCAAAAATCTTCTTTTAAAATGTCTCTATCTGTTTCGCCGAAATAGTTCCATAACCTGTCTAAAACGGTTTCGCCCAAATAATCCCTATACGTAAATTCAGCGTGTTCCTTTGTTATTGGCATCTCTGCGCTAACGCATTTCAAATTAATATGAAACCTTTTCGCGCACTAAAACAATTCATCGCTAAGATGTTTCTTGCCTAATTGTTTCCATGGCCTTTGGTTATTAATATTCTTTGGAGTTCGACCAGTAGAACTGTTCCCGAGGCAAAGACATTAATGATTTGGATCTATTCCTGGAGAAATGTTTCTAGGTGAAAATTTTTAAAGTCTGACAGATGATGTCATTGATTGATTGATCTGTCAAGAAAGTGGAAATTAATTTGTTGTTTCTAAGGGGAATTATTGATTCACGATAGGTGAATTGAGGTCGACAGCACAGGTGTTCTGACTCGTGACAGCACCATGTGGTTTATGGTTTTCTCAGTGAGAAAGTTCCTGTTTTTTCAAATTCTCACTGACAAAAACCAAAAAAACAAACAAAAAAGTGAGAAAGTTACTGTTTTTCAAATTCTCACTGACAAAAACCATAAAAACAGACATAAATTTGAGAAAATTCTTGTTTTTTCAAGTGAGAAAATTCCTGTTTTTTCATTCTCACTGACAAAACCATAAACCACGTGGTTCGTCCCGGAGTCGGACCCCCTCCTCTACTTTCATGCACGTCACTTCTGTAGTAGATATTCATGACGTCACTTCTGTAGTGGACACGCTTCAATGCTGTGTTTCCCTACATTCATTCCTGTCGTTTCGAATAGCCTTAATCTTCACTTGTGTATAGTGACTAACAAGAAACATTGAAATCAGAGAAATACTTCTCAGAAACCCTATAGTACCCGAAATTACAATCTTAGAAAACCAATTTAGCTTCAAAAAACCATATATCCGTAAAATGAGCATCAAATTTAAAATTACTAGCCAAAAAGAGAAAGACAAAATTCTAAAACATTGCAAATGCACCCCAACGTTAACAATTTCTTCAAATTCCATGTAAATATTCAAATTTGATTTCTTAAGATGTACTATTATTATCCGATGGAGAGTAAAATTTTATAGAAAAAGTGTATCCACAGATAAAGATTAATTGAAAGCTGTAAAATATCTGTTAAAATTCAGAATTTGTCAATTTTTACATTGGCTAAGAAAAAAACTTCTGCTCATGTAGCCTAAGTTAGATAAATTTTCATTATTATGCACTTAGGGTTGGAACTCACCTTGTAGTGACCTGATTTGGACGGATCAATTGCTAGATCACCTTTGCAATGATTCCTTATAAAGAAGGCCTTAAATCCAGTGTCATTTTTTTCTTCACTGCTGCTGTGAGCAAATTTTCCCAAAAATGGATCTGAGTTTGATTGGAAAGACTGTAATTTTCTTCGCCGATGATTTTTGAAAAATACGATGCTCTGAAAGAGAAAAAAAAGGTGAGCTTACAGCAAACACGGACAAGAACATCGAAGTGTATAATAACTACAGATGATTCGCATGCTTCTTCACAAAATTTGCAACAAAAATACATTCTAAATATTTATTTTCTTTATTTAATACGCACCTAGCAGTCAACAGCCCCACTTTGTTTTCTCTAAGAGCAGCTGTCATGATCTTTTGTTTTGGGGTTTGCTAGTATTTCCTCAAGATTCTGATTATTCAGTAAATCACGTTTTTTCAGTAAATCACGTTTTTTCAGTAAATCACGAAATGCCACAGCTGGGCCGGATCTAGGGGAAAGGGACCTGAAAGGGAAAAGCTCCCCGGGCAGAACGCCTAGGGGCGGCAACAAAAATTGAAATTGTTATATTTTGGGGTAAAAATTGTTATATTTACGGTATTGATGTTGCAGCAAGGGCCGACAGAGTCTACATTACCCTCCCCCTGAGAAAAAAACCTTGCTCCAGCTCTTTACCACAGCCAATAAAGCTAAACCTTCAAATTTGATTTTATGGCTGTTTAATCAAAGGCAAAATCCCACTATTATCCTTTATTTATATTATCCTTAATTATCTTTCATTCACATTGAGCTGATACTAATGAATACATCTTGTTCTGAAATCCTGAATTTCTGATTACATCCCTAATTGAACAAAGGAGAACAAACAAACATTAATGTTACACATAAGTTGACAGGTAAAATTGAATTAAAGGGGAATTATGAAGTCTATACAATATTTTAAGTCCAGATACATCGAAACTATCTCCTGAGCCCTTTTTCAACGGGCAACAAGCTAAAAACAAAAAAAAAACAATAGTAAGGAGTAAGTACAAAAGTAAAACAAAATAAAAGGCGAAGTATAGAGACAAACATATATTTAAGATATAAAATATACATTCCTATATTTTCTCTTTTTATAGAAGGGCTCCAAGCCAGAGAAAATCAAGCTGGGGAGTCCTGGCGTGTTACTACAAAAAAAGCGACGTTCGTAAGGATGATGTCCCAGGATTGTGTATTTCATTTTTCTGGGGTTTGGAACATCTTTATACCATCAGCTTCGATTCTTATAGCTGAAATACGGGGACGTCTATTCGCTCATGTGGCTTTGTGGTTTCTGTTCCTTTTTCTTTTCTTTATCTTTCGAATTACAAATAGCCGTATTAGCATTGTAATGTCAAGTCGTTATACTGTTATTTACAAAAATATTTATTGTACTTAAAAAGAATTGTTTGGTGTTAGAACTTCCACCACTACTACTACTACCACCAACAATTCATCGCAGCAAAAAGCAGTCTAAGAGCGACACCTTGCAAAACAGTGTTAGTTTTTCGGCAATACCGAAACAGTTCGTGGTAAAAACAATAAGTAATGAATTACGTTTGTCAATAGAAACGAACACTGTAAACAACGAACGCAGATTACATATATATATATATATATATATATATATATATATATATATATATATATATATATATATATATATATATATATATATATATATATATATATATATATATATATATATATATATATATATATATATATATATATATATATATATATATATATATATATATATATATATATATATATATATATATATATATTATATATATATATATATATATATATATATATATATATATATATAAAATTTGTTAAATTTAAGAGCATCCATAAATACGGTAGATACGACTCACAAGAGAAAACAAAGAACGGTAAATAAAAGATAACAAAAACACAAAACTAAACAAGGGTTATTTCTAGCCAGTGAATAAATGAAAAGACAGAGCCTATATTTCAGCAAAGACTTCCGCTAAGTTATCGTCAGCGCTCAAAAAGGCGGAAAGGAAAATATTTTGGTTTTGACCTGTTTTTTCTTCTTGTTTTTCGTAGTCCGATGGTTTTAGGAAAACCGTTAACGGTTAACGAATAGCATATTGCAAGAAGGCAGTATGGGTCTAGCCTCCGTAGTTTACGGAAAGTTTGGTCCTTAGAATGTATGGATAAATATGACATTACTTTTTGGGAAGCTCCGTATAATTCTTGCCTGGGTAAAAAAAAGATGATCGTTTTTGTAAGTAATTGACCATTGAGCCAGGACATACAGTGTGAGAGTTGAACTGGAGTTTCATAGTCTAAGTCGGATAGGACTATCTGAAGTTATGCCCTTAAGCTATTGTTGCATTGAGCCATGACTTTACTTTCGACTAAAAAACACCGTTCGAAGAGGGAGGTACCAGTTTTAAGTCAAGGATGGACTAAAAATAAAAACTACTTAAGATGTTCCACGGTTACCGGGGCAATCACCAAAGGAATTGGAGCTTCCCCTTTGCTCCTTTCTATGTAGTGAGAATAGAAAGATGGTTCGGGGCAAGTAAATTTACTTTTGAACCATGGGAGCTTGAATTTTTTTTCAGCGCTGATCAATAGTCCTTGATAATCTGATCAAAGTGTATAAAATATGTTTTTTGTACAAAATTCATTCATGCAATGCATCATTTTAAAAATTTGGAGGGGTTAAAAACTTCAGTGTTGTGGTGCACTTAAGAAAAGAAAAATCTGGCTCAAAGTCAAGGGAGGGCATGCCAAATTTTCAATCAAACTTTAGGACAAGGGAGAGACATGTAAGTAATAAGCGGTAACTGGTATACCTATTATTTGCTTCCGATGCATTTGAGAGTACGAAAAATTTGGTTTCATGTCCGCTACAGAGAGCAACGTGCAATGGAGAATAGATTGTTAGCAACAGTCATCTTCTTCGTTAATGGGTTACAAGGATAGAAGGCTGTATCCAGGAGGTACTTTGGGCCCCTCCTCCTGAAAATTTTTTTCCGGCTCATAAAAACGTAACAAAATGCATATAAACAAGTTTTGAGGTGTTTTCTTAAGTTTTTATTGCACCCTCCCCCCCTCCCCGAACAAAATCCTGGATGAACCCTTGGTAAGATACACCAATTTAAAATATTTGAAGGTGATGGCAACTTAAATTCTGGGTATACATAAAACAAATTGGTTCATATTTTAAAACAAGGGAGGAGGTTGTGGTGACAATTGGCTGATATGCCCTAAACACCTTTGCGATGAAAGGTTTGCATCTTTTGCTAGTTGTTGTGCGTATTATTTTCTTTACATGCATTTGATGGTGCGTAAAACTTGATTCACGTACGCTACGGAGAGGGAAGTGCAAGTAAGAATACGTTTTTAGAACACGGACATCTTCTTTGTTTGGGGTTAGAAACTTATGAAAATTAGTTTACCTTTAACTTGATCAACAGAATTGGAAAAACAGAGTTTAAAGACAAGTGAGGGAATTTTAATTACAAATCAGTTGTTAGACCACGGTCGTCTTCAGGGAGTAGGAATCATGTGCTTCTACTTCCTTGTGTATCCTTCTTTTATTTTTGCGGCTTCTATTTATAGTAGTATGATTATGCAAATCGATGGATACCTATATAGTAGCAACTAGGTTCAATGAGATTATATTGCAAGTTTTCAGCTCTTTCGTGAGAAATACCATTTAAAAGATTTCAAGGGATTAAAAACTTTTAAAATTTAAATATACACACTAAAAAGAATAATTCGGATTAAAGGTCCAAAACAATTTAGATCATGGTTGCAGCGGTAGCTGCAACCTAGTAAAGAGTGAACAACAGCCCATAGTAACCAAAAGTTAAAAAAGACGTTTAGAAAAAAAACTGCCTAGTGAAAAAAAAAATTGCAATCTGACACTGATTCAGGAATGGTAACTTTAATTTTCGTTCATATTAAAAATGAAAGTTTATTGCGAAAAGGAATCTGTGGTAATTTCGAAAAAAAGCCTGAAAACCCTCGAAAATGGTGTCAGATAAAAATATAAAGTGTAGCCTACCATTCGAACCAGCATAGTTAAAAACCATGTTCAGGGAAAATACAGTCCCCAACCTAGAAAAACAAGGAAAATCATTATTTTGCATGGGTAACACTGATCTGTCTCCCGTTTTTTTTTTTTTTTTTTTTTTTTTTTTTTTTTTTTTCAATTGCTAGCGGTTTACCAGAACAACATAGAGAGATGCTTAATTGTTCATTCAAAAGCTATTTATCACATCTACGTACTTTTCATAAATTCCACCATCTGCAAGTGCCATATGGTACAAAAAGGGCACATTATTTGCCATTTCCCAAGGGGTGGGGCTAGCGGGCTACAAAAGACAGATTTTTAATAGCTCACATAAAAGTTATCATTATTATTACTGTTATTATTAATTTATTACCCATTATTTAACATACAAAATGTTGTAGGCTAAATGGAGTACAAGAAAAAAAAATATATCCAAAGAAAACTCAACTACAGAAAAACAAGATTAAGAACATAACTACAATAAAAAAAAATTATAAATTCAAGTTATTGCGACGTATAACGAAGTGTGGCTTGGTTCAAAAGCCTTTGCAAATCGAGCACGGCGATTCAGTACAGCTATAAGCGGGTCGGCTATACCATACTTCAGAGATATTTTCGAATTCCTCATCCAATTGGAAGACGAAGCAGATAATAACATAAACTGGTACACTATCTTTAATGCGGCTATTATATACGAGAACTTCACTCTTCTGGGGATTGAAAGAAAGACCTATGTTACCGTACTCCTTATTCAAAACACAGAAATTATGTTCGATGCCTACAAGTGTTCTACACGCGTTCAAAATGTCGCCGGCATAATCGATCAGCGAAACATTGAGACCTCTAAAGATACATGTAGACTGAACCGGTTCTTGCGATGAAATAATACTATTATTGAATAGTATCCACGCCACGCTTCTGAGCAGACAACAATATCTGAAGATGCACACCGGAGTCGAACGTGTGGTTGACATCGTGACCGGCAAAATACACCGTCTCATTTGAATCGTCGGCGTCATTCAATAAATTAGCAATCATATAATTCGCGTATTCTCTACTCATGTTCTTTTTGAAACCAAATTGGTTATCCGGCGTTTTAAATGTAGCACTAAGCCTATTTACAACAAGCTATTCAAATAACTTGAACAGTACAGGCGCGACAGTGATCGGGCGGTAAGAAGAACGCTGCCCCCAATATTTTCCCTTTTTTAGTACAGGACTAATTACACCCATGCAAAAGTGGTCTGGACGACTCGTATGTCCCATATCTACGTTTTCTTTATAAATTCCATCACCTAAAGTGCTAAATGGTACTAAAAATGGCGCTATTGATTCCATGTCTCAAGTGTAAAATCCTAGGGGTTAGTGGGCTGCCAGAACTTCTTAGAGAGATGTTAAATGTCTGATTTGAAAGTTATTACTCATATTAAGGGCTATTAATCAGTTTTTCTATCCGTAAGCGCCAAATAGCACAAAAAACGGTACTATTAGTGCCATGTCTTAAGCGGAAAAGCTGGGGCATGTGGGCTATCAGTACTTTTTAGAGTGACGTTTAATGGCTCATTTGAAAGCTATTGCTCATATCTATGTGATATTTATCATGTCTACGATCCGTAAGTGTGATATAGCACTAAAAACAGTACTTTTGATGTCACTTCTAAAGTAGAAAAGCTTGAAGTATAAAACGAAATCAGTGTTGTAATAATTATGGTCCAAAACCCGTAACTGGAGGTTTGCAAGAAAACCTATCGTATGTTCCTCCTCCAAGCCCGCTTAATAAGCTATGGAATTAAGGTACAACAACAAATATATCAAATCACATTATTAGAGGCGTGGTTCTGTTAGTAAAGCTGTCGACTTCGAAACAGAGTGTTTTGCGTTCGATTCCTGCTTGAGTGTTTTTTTTTTTATTATGGTTTTCCCCCTTCTATACGATCATTTTCAGATAATTTCACTGTTTTTGTAAATGTGATGCACTCATTTTTTAAAGCATGCCCAAGGAAGGTATTTGGTCAAGCGTTTTGATTCAAAAGGAATAGAGGTCATCCAGTTCATGGTTTGCAACGACATTCTGAGTAGATCACTAAATATATACCCCAACGAGTGGCGTAATTTTGTCAAAATCCTGTGGAGGGAGGGCGTCAAAGTTGGAGTCAATTTTGCTAAATCAAGTGAAAGTGACAGATAAAAATAAGAAACTAGCCGTATAGTAATGCGAAAGGTGAAGATGTACTAAAAAAACTCACCTGTTTCAGTGGATGCTTGAATTATGCAGGCTTATCTTAGTTTTGACAAAATTTTTGGAGAAACTAAATTTCAGGTGGGATGGGTTGGCAAACTGGGGTCTGGAGGAAAACTTAGGTCTGGGAGGAAAAGTTGCCCCCTTTGCCCCATAGCAAATTACGTCCCTGGCCCCAGCCCCTTGCCACTAAGTGGTTAGTGAAATATAGGCATGTGGTTCTGGAACCACTCAATGTTGTATATTAATTTGAAGGATTGCTTATTGTTATACTTACTTATTCAAATTATTTACTTGACAATTCCAACGTAATATTCTCTCTATACGCAAGATTGTGCATCCAAAGAGGAAGAAAGACAAATGAAAACAGTTCTGTAGGAGAATTCAGGTAATTCTTCCCAAAACTTTTGAAATGAAAACAAACTTAGTTTATAATACCATATATCCTACCTGCACAAGAAGTGATCTTTTTATGAAATTTTCATTCATTTCTGAGTAATGAGTGGCTTTTTATTTAGAGACAGGTCAAATAAATCCCTAAGGCGAAAGGCACATTTCTGTTGAGACAGCGAAAGTTTCCGTCGATATACAAACCTGTCCGCTCAGTTAACCTCTTGTGCCGAAGCTACATGCTGGAGCTACTTTCTTAAGTGTGACTAAATTTAATTTTTTAAAACAAAGAATTACAGATCTATTTCTTATTTTTTTTATCTTTTTTTACAAAAAGAAATGATACAATGTTTTCATATTTTTTCCCCAATTTAAACTTATTTTTTCCTTCAATTCTTTTACGGCTTCTTAGTTCAGCTCCTTAATAAGGGTTGGGGTGTTTTATTGGAGGTAATAAGAAATTATATACAAAAATAAGTTTTCGACGGAAACTAAGGACAAACATTAAAACTTAAAGCGAACAGAAATTATTCCGTATAAATAGAAAAGGTCATAGCAGTGGTGTTTCCAAATTAAATTTTAATCAAAAACGAGCATAAATTAATTTTTAAAAAAAAGTTTTTTCGAGGGAAATAAAGAGCGAATTGAAAACTTTAAACGAACAAAAATTATTACTTCACAGCCTATCTAACATATATCGATAAAAATAATGCAAATAAATCAATTGTTGGTATTTCCCTATGTTTGTAGGATTACAGAAAACTAGCGCTTTACTGAAAACACAAAACAATATAGGAGTTTTGGTACGGTAAAAGTAATTCTCTTAAGAACACTTAACAGTATAAAAGTAAAGCATTTTTAGATTGTTGTTTTATTTATTTTTTTCGTTTAATTTGGCATCACTTTCTGCACAATGAGCTCAGTTCAATGATTGACTGTCGTTTTCGATCTGAAAGGAACATTTCATAATTATTTTGTAGACATGTTCGAAGTGAAGAAATCTTATTAGTATTAGGACTACAAACTCGCTTTAGAATTTGTATTACGACTTATAATCCTCCGTTTTATAAAGAGAAATAACTGGATTTTCAGAGTTCATATTACGGTTGATGTGTTCAGT
>NC_142797.1:56492801-56576562 GCF_049724085.1 Artemia sp. Qi Xiang Cuo | reverse complement strand
AAGTTCCTGTTTTTTCAAATTCTCACTGACAAAAACCATAAAAACATACAAAAATGTGAGAAAGTTCCTGTTTTTAAAATTCTCACTGAAAAAAACCATAAAAACACACATAAATGTCACAAAATTCATGGTTTTTCAAGTGAGAAAATTCCTGTTTTTTCATACTCACTGACAAAACAATAAACCACGTGGTTCGTCCCGGAGTCGGACCCCCTCCTCTACTCATGAATGTCCACTACAGAAGTGACGTGCATGAATGCCCACCTAGAAGTGAGGTGCATGCATGAAGCATGTCCACTTAGAGGTGAGGTGCGAACTTGACTGTTTTTCGAAGGTAGTTGCTCGTTCCAACCTTGAATGAACACCATAAGAGAGTAGTTCGCGTGGTTTGAAGTGTATGCTTAGGATTTACAAGCTGCATGTACCTAACTAATTTCACTAAATATCCAGCATAAAAAACGAGAAGGCTTTCCAGATGAGACAGGAATGAGATTGCAAAAAAAAGAAAAAAAAGCACTGAAAAGCTTAAATTGCATTTGATAATCATGTCCTTCTTAACTGATTATATTACATCATTAAATTTTTGGAATACATAAATACCAAATCACTCCAGAGCTCCTTAGAAACTGTGTCCACATTAGCCAGCAAAAGGTAAAGAGAAGACTTTCCAGGTTAGACTGGAATAAGGTTAATGAAAAGCAAAAAATTCTGAAAAGCTTTTTAAATTATATTGAAAATATATTATCCTACTTTTGCTAAGGAGCAAAATTGTTCCTTCCTGGCAGGTGTAACAGGTAAAGTCAACGCAATTTCTACCAATTTCTGTTTAATGTAACCAAATGACTTAATGTCTTATTCAAAAACCTTATTTTATGAGGTCAATGAATTGGGAAAGGACATAGCTGTCTGACTTTTTGATATAAATCGTGCCTCCTCTATGTCTAAGGCAGGATAATGGGCTTTAGTTTCAATAATAAAATTTGTTAATTGTTTTATTCAAAAACCTTATTTTATGAGGTCAATGAAATGGGAAAGGACGTAGCTGTATGACTTTTTGATATAAATCGTGCCTCATCTATGTCTAAGGCACGATAATAGGCTTTAGTTTCAATAATAAAATTTGTTAATGTAGGATCAAAAGATTTTCTCAGTTTCAGTGTATTATGTAGGCTAATATTTTGTCGTTATTCTGTTGAGTGTTATTAAAATCTTTTCTTGGTTTTACCTACAAGATAATTTTTTACGCACCGGATTGTCGATTTAAGCGTAGAGGACGAACCGATCTTGTTTTGGAAATGTGAGCCTTAACATCATATTCAGGGAATAGCATTGACTGTATCATCTAATTCACTCTATAAAATGTTCTTTATGATATCCTGGATTTGTATAGTTTATCCCAATTAGGCCTTAGATTAAGGTTTTATGCCTTCATTTGGTAAAAACAATGAAATCAGTCGTATAGCTTTAACAGTTACAAGCGCACAGATACCCTATCATTACAGGCGCACACATATCCTATTGCTCCGAGCGGGCCTATATACTGTCATTCCAAGCGCAGCCATATACATCTGGCATTATCTCAACATCCAAGGTAATAAAGAGAATTCTTGGAATGGCCTTTATTCCTCGGTGAGAAGGGTCTTTGAGTATCCATCACGTGATCATTACTATAAAAGTTTGATGGTGAGTTACTTAGTATCATTAGGGAGAGGGTAGCCATTTCGAAACTAACAAGTGATCTACTTAGAAAGAGGTCTGGAATCCATGTACGAACCAGATCAATGACCGGGACATGTGACATCACCAGATAAGGAAATTTCAACATTGGAACATTGTTATCAGGGTGTTAGAAATACTGATGGGACAAGATATCTTTTGACACAATTTCTCCATGAGACATGTTTATAAATTTGGAAGGTTTCATGAGAATTTAAAATGTATCTGTGCACAGTTGCCAAAACATAGGAAACGTCAGAGATTAATTGACATTTTAGGGGATTTGAAAGTAGAAACGAAAAAGGTAATGCATCTCAGGGATTGCAAACTCTATTAAAAGACACATATTATTTTTTATTTGGGTGGTTCTCAACTGTGTTCTGTATAATACACAAGTACCATCTGAACAGTGTTGTCACTATAAAATTTGTTCTAACATTATGGTATACTAAAAATTTGATACTAATAGAGATGCAGATGCCAAGAAAGGAATTTTAATAATGAAATTCAGAACAATCCATAGAAATCCTTAGAAATCAACTAGTGAGATGATTATGGATTTGAAGCATCAAGGACCGCAATAATCAATGACCCTAACCACAAAGGACCTCAACCTCCAAGGGTAAACTACCCCAACCTCCAAGGGACCCCCTTTCCACCCAACTTTTTGCCCCCCCCTCGTTATTTTTTTAATACTTTTTTTTGCGCGTTTGAGACACATAAATTAACAAACAGAAAGGTTTTTCAGCTAAAGCAGGGAACAAGTTTAAAACTTAAAATAAATATAATTACTCTCTATTTTTAAAAACTTCTGGCTGTTTTCCAAATCATACCCGGACCTATCCAAGATATAATTTGAGGCTTTTACCAAGGACATCAAATCTCGTCCAGACTTTTACCAAGGACATTAAATCTTGTCCAGGCTTTTACCAAGGACATTAAATCTCGTCCAGGATTTTACCAAGGACATTAAATCTTGTCCAGACTTTTACCAAGGACAATAAATATCGTCCAGGCTTTTACCAAGAACATTAAGTGTCGTCCAGGCTTTTACCAAGGACATTAAATCGCGTCTCGACTTTTACCAAGGACAATAAATCTCGTCAATGCTTTTACCAAGGACATTAAATCTCCTTCCCAGGCTTTTACCAAGGACATTAAATCTCGTCCAGGCTTTTACCAAGGACATTAAATCTCGTCCACGCTTTTACCAAGGACATTAAATCGATTCCAGGCTTTTACCAAGGACATTAAATCGCGTCCAGGCTTTTACCGAGGACATTAAATCTCGTCCAGAATTTTACCAATGACATTAAATCTCGTCCATGCTTTTAAAAAGGACATTAAATCTCGTCCAGGCTTTTACCAATGACATTAAATCTCGTCCAGACTTTTACCAAGGACATTAAATCTCGTCAAGGCTTTTACCAAGGACATTAAATCTCGCCCTTCCTTCTAAAATAACTACAATGGCAACATTTTACCCTATATTATTAGTATTTTCAAGGTTTTTGGTAGCCTTGATGGAGTATTCTCCTTCTAAACTACCTACAATAGCAACATTTTACCCTATATTATTAGTATTTTCAAAGGTTTTTTGATAGCCTTTATGGAGCATTTTCCTTCTAATTTTACCCTATACTATTAGTATTTTCAAGGGTTTTGATAGCCCTTTTGGAGCATTTTCCTTCTAAACTAGCTACAATAGTAACATTTTATCCTATTCAAAGAGTATTTTCAAGGGTTTTTGGTAGCCTAGGAGGTGCATTTTCCTGCAACACCAGCTACAATAATCGCGTTTTACCCTGTACTTTAGGTACTTTCATGGGTTTTGGTAGCCTTGATGGGAAGTTATCCTTCTTCACCCTCTAATATTACAACATTTTACCCTAGACCACAAGAATTTTCAAGGGCCTTGGTAGCCTTGATGGAGCGTTCTCATGTTAAACTAGCTACAATAGCAAAATTTTACCCTATATTGCTAGTATTTTCAAGGGTTTTGGTAGCCTTGATGGAGCATTCTCCTTCTAAACTGGCTGAATTATCAACATTTTAACAAATATACTGAGTATTTTCAATGGTTTTGGAAGCCTTTATGGAGCATTCTTCTGCTAAAGTAGCTACAATAGCAACATTTTACCCTATGTTAGTAGTATTTTCAAGGGTTTTGGTAATCTTTTTTCACTCCCAACATTACTTTACGACTTTTTGCATACCCAAAAAACAAGAAATACCTTTCAAAAGACTTTATTATATTATTTCAGAACAAGTTCTTTTCGTAATATTCCTCATAAACCTGTTTTACAAGTTGAAGTACTCATCTTTTTTAACTCCCAACATTACTTTACTTCCTTTTGCATACCCCAACACCAAGCAATACAAATCAAGGCTTTATTTTATTATTTGAGAACAAGTTCTTTTCTTAATATTCCTCCTAAACCTGTTTTTCAAGTTGAAGTACTCATCCTTTTTCACCCCCAACATTACTTTACGACTTTTTTCATACCCCAACACGAAGAAATTCTTTTCAAAAGCTTTATTATATTATTTCAGATCAAGTTCTTTTCTTAATATTCCTCCTAAACCTGTTTTATTATATTATTTCAGAACAAGGCTTTATTATATTATTCCAGAACAAGTTCTTTTCTTAATATCCCTCCTAAACCTTTTTTACAAGTTGAAGTACTCATCCTTTTTCACACCCCAACATTACTTTATGACTTTTTTGCATACCCCAACACCAAAAAATTCTTTTCAAAAGGCTTTATTAAGTTATTTCAGATCAAGTTCTTTTCTTAATATTCCTCCTAAACCTGTTTTACAAGTTAAAGTACTCATCTTTTTTCACTCCCAACATTACTTTACGACTTTTTTGAAATAAATTTGGGTTTTAGTTTTCAGAAATGAAACGTCAACGTTTAAAATACATCTGGTTTTAGTAATAGTATTTGATTTTCTGGTAAAGTTGGGTTTTAATTTTCAGAAATAAGAACAACCATGTTTAAAATAAATCAAATTTTATCAATAATATTTGATTCTTTTTAATATAGTTGGATTTTATTTTCTAGAAATACGAACATCCCCGTATAAAATACATCTGATTTTATTAATTATATTTCATTTTTTAAATAAAGTAGGGTTTTAGTTTTCAGGAATACGAACAACCACGTTTAAAATACATGTGATTTTATTAATCTCTTCAGAATTTTCTCAATGAAAAGAAATAAGTTACAGATCAATTCTTAATTTTTTCAAAGACATACAAAATGAAAAGAAATAAGTTACAGATCAATTCTATTTTTTTCCAGAGAAATAAAAAGTTCCACTTAGATTCTTAGTCTTCTCAACGAAGTGAAGAAAAGTTCAAGTTCTCTTCTGAATTTTCTCAATGAAAAAAAATAAGTTACAGATCAATTCTATTATTTTCCAGAGAAAATAAAAAGGTTCCACTTCAGTTCTGATTTTTCTCAAAAAGATGAAAAAAAATTTAAGTTCTGTTTTATATTCCTTATTAAAGATAGCAAAAAGTTATACAATGATTGAATATATTCGCCATGAAGATGAAGAGTTCCACTTTAATTCTGAGTTTTCTCACAGAAGTGAAGGAAAGTTCAAGTTCTCTTCCGAAGATAAAAAGTTCCGCTTTAATTCTGAGTTTTCTCAATAAAATGAAGAAAAGTTCAAGTTCTCTTCTGAATTTTCTCGAAGAAAAAAAAGAAATAAGTTATACTATGATTGTGAATTGTGAACATGTTTGTGAACAAGTTCCACTTTAATTCTGAGTTTTTCTCAGAATTCCGAATTTTACCAAAGAAGAGAAAAAAGTTCCACTTAAGTTCTGAACTTTCTCAGATATGAAAAAAATTAAAAATTTCTGTTCTAAATTTCTCCGTAGAAGATAGAAAAGAAGTTAAAGTTGAATTCTGTATATTCTCCATGAAAATAGAAAAAGTTCCACTTTAATTTTGAGTTTTCTCAGAGGTGAAGGAAACAAGTTCTCTATTCTGAAGATAAATAGTTCCTCTTTTAATTCTGAATTTTCTCGAAGAAGTGAAGAAAAGTTCAAGTTCTCTTCTAAATTTTCTCAAATAAAATAATTTACAGTTCAATTCTAAATTTGTCCATATAAGTTAGAAAAAAGTTATACTTCGATTCTGAATTTTTCCTCCAAGAAGAGAAAAAGTTCTGCTTTAATTCTATATTTTCTCAAAGAAGTGACGAAAAGTTCAAGTTCTCTTCTGAATGTTTTCCCAGAGAAGAGAAAAGGTTCCACTTTAATTCTGAGTTTTCACAACGAAGTGAAGAAAAGTTTTAAGTTCTCTTCTGAATTTTCTCAAAGAAAAAAAAACATAGTCCAATTCTAATTTTTTACAAAGAAAATAAAAAATATCCGACTTTTTAATAAACATTCTAAGCGTTTGACATGCTAGCGCATCATAAAATAATAGGAATATAACAAAGTAATGCATAAAATATTTCTATTGAAATAACAACATGTAGAATATTAACATAGAAATATGTTACGTACAAATTCTGAGCAGTTCCACTTTAATTCTGACTTTAATTATCAGTCTACGTGCACGGACGTAACCTAGTCTAAATTAACCTTAAAAATGAAATAAAGCTATGTCGACTATGCATGTCTCTCTCACTATGTATGTTTGCGGCTGTACCACACATATTCTATGCTTGCTCTTACAACGGAAGCGGCTTTCCCAGTGGTACTCCATGGTAGGTTATCAAGACTACCTAGTTTATTGCAGGTATTAAATCAGTAATTTTCACCCACTGGAGGGATAAACACCGACATCATATTAAAAAAAAGAAGTGAAAATGAATTATTCGAGGAAAGTGTGTACACATGATAAAGTCATCGTCGCTTTGAATGCTGTCAAAGAGATATATTTGAACTGAGAAACAAGTAGTAGTGGTGATCTTATTGGGAATGTATGCCTACGTTGTCATGATAGTGAAGAGTTAAATTCCTTTGGAGTACCCAAGAATTTTCACCATGCAAATGGCGGATATGTGAAAGTATCATTTCCATAAAAGTTAGTACTCAAAGAGAATGCCAACATAAAAATAATAGTTTATGAAGAGGGGCAAGCCGAAGCGAAAGCATTCTCGGAAAAAACTCTAGGGCTCAAAGTTATTTGATTTAACTGAACCCCCTGTTGAAGTACTTGCTAGTGTAATATCACTATTTACATTATTGGACAAATCCGCTATATTTGGGAGTGTAATACCAGTCCCCACACCGAAAAAATCTGCAAAATCTTATTAATTCAATCTGGGGTCGGATCTGACTCGGAATGGAAAATATCCTGAAGTTGCAGTGGTGGTTTAATAATGATATCTCCATGTCGGTAAAAAAAACTTCCTGGCCCCTTGGTTTGATGGTTGTGATAATGCCGATAGGTTAACCTAAAAATTTTTTTTTTTTTATTAACCCGACCAACAATATTTTGATTGGGTGTGTTTGTGTGTATGTGTGTGGTTTTTGTGTGTATGTCTGTGTGTTTATGTGTTTATGTCTATGTGTGTATGTTTGTTTGCGTGTGTTTAACATTATGCTTCGAGTGCAACCTGGAAAATGAATGAGAAGTTTTTTTGGGGGGGGGGGGGGATGACATGGTTATATTAAGCTGAAAAAATAATATTTTCACTATGTTTGACAACTTGAAACCTTAGGGGGGTCAGAACTTCCAAACAAGAATCCCCTAATCCCTATTATTATTATTATTATTATTAATTTATTACCCACTATTAAACATTCAAAATGTTGTAAATGGAGTACAAGAAAAGATAAGAAAGTAACATCAAATAACAACAAAATATCCGAAGAAAACTAAACTACAGAAAAACAAGATTAAGAACATTCCTACGACAAGCAAAAAGACAAATTAAAGTTATTACGACATATAATGAAGAGAGGCTTGGTTCAAACGCCTTTACAAATCGAACACGGCGATTCAGTACAGCTATAAGCGAGTCGGCTATACCATACTTCAGAGATATATTCGAATTCCTCATCCAAACTGGAAGACGAAGCAGATTATTACTTTTTTCCACTTCTTAACTTGCGTTAGATCCTAACATTAAAATTTTAAGTTTTTTTTACCCATTAAAATATTGTTCACGAAGTAAATTAGTCGTACGCATAATAACCCATTTGGTTTCTACTTTTTTAAACAAACACACGCACACACCCATACATATGAGAGAGAGAATTCAATATTTCTTACGTTTTTATTGAGAGAGTTGGCCAATTCAAGGGAGTTTTAAATATCGTCGATCATTTTCATCAAAATCTCTAGCATTGAATCGTCTACATGATCAAGAGACTTTTTTAACCCCATCATAAAATACTTCAAATACAAATTCATCATCATCTCGTCGTCTTTTCGGTTGATCAGCATCAACCTAGAATAAAAATAAAATATGACGACTGTATTGTTTGCTAGATGTATACATAGTGTCTTTTTTCTATAAGTATATTTAATGTGATTTTAATACATGAAAAAAATTTGAAAAACTTCAGTTCAATAAAAAAACTAAGTATCATTATTTTTCTAATAGAAAAAAATCACGACTGAAATATTTATATCATCCCCTTTTTTTACTTTTAAAATATCACAGGTGATTGTTTTTTTGCTCTAAGTATATTTGATGAGATATTAAGACATGGAAAAAAGTAGTGAAAATTTCAGTTAAAAACGTTACCCTCCCCTTAACCCCACTCCACCACACTTTTTTTCTCGTTAAAAACCAGAAAAATATTTTAAATTGGGAGATGGACCCTGTCTTGCTCATAATACGTATTCTAATAATATTCATGTTAAGGTTTGGGTTCAGTAATAACCCATGGACCGAATACAAAAAGTTTAAGAATTACGAGTAGGGGGAGTGTGTTATTGAAAAAAAACTAATGATTATATATGATTTCCAAACACATAAAATTCAGTAAATGCCTTTTTTTAACCGTCTCCTGAAGGTGCAGGTTCAAAATATTCCTCGGACTGAATTCAATAGCTCAATAAAACCTAGAAGGGTGAGGTGATTTTAAACTATACATACAATTCGCTAACTAAAGGGAACTGTAAATGTCATTTGATAAACGGAAACTGTATAAGAAATAGCTCCCATCCACTAAGCATACAATGAAAAATATATCACTTACCTCTTGTTTATTGCAATCCTTATCACAATTCCTTTCATTAAACATGTTGCTAGATAAATCTCTCTTCATCTTATGAAAATAACTGGGACAAGCATTCTTATATATCAAAGTATTTGGCTGAGATAACGCCTCGGGCCTGCTTTCAATTCATGGCGTTGTTACAGAAAGAATGTAATTTCTTATCAAAGCAGAAGTACAGTAAGACCAGCTGTGTATGGCTGCGCTTGGAATGATAGGATGTGTGTGCGCTAAAGAAGTTAGAAGAGTTTTGTCGAGAATAATTATTTCAGAAAAATGTTAAACCTCGTAGAGGGACTAGCTATTTAATAGCACATTGGGATGTGGGCCCGCTCCGAATGATAGCCTGTGTGTGCACTTGTAATGATAGGGAACCTGTGCGCTTGTAACTGTTATAGCTATGCTACTGATATCATAAAGAAGATTATTTAAATACTTTGGGAAAGTAAATGTTCTGCCCATATTTTGTCAATAACGTATTAAGCTAAACATGTGTACACAGATCCGAACCTTAGGAGTGGGGGGTAAACAATGGCTTTTTCCGACGGGGCTGGGATGAAAGACACGGGAAATAAACATATTTAGTCTTAAGATCTAAAAAAAGTAAATGATCAGTTCGTATTTTGAGCCGTTTTTGGGAAAATGCTCCTCTCCCCCTCCCTTTATCTGGATTTGTGATGCATTATCTAAATCTCTTGCCAAAATAGTTCCTTAATAACGACCAAAACCAATTTGCAGTTGTTTGTGGAATTAATGTTTCTTATTCTTAATTATATGTGAAAATAAAATAGATTATCATGAAATAATTATCTTTCCTTTTCATGTATATCAGTGGCTTGCTGTTGTTACATTAGCAGTATTATACAACTATGTCTTCATTATTGGACGAACAGTATTTTGGGAGCTGCAAAATTTATTTCCAGTCCTTTGGGTTGTTTTGGACTACGTGTGTGATGCTATTTATGCTGTTGATCTTTTCGTACATATGCATGAAGGTAGGAATATTTTTCACCTACCTTCAATTTAATTTTACCTCTCAAATTTGAGGGACATTTTTTTTATACAGCTTTTTAATTGTGTTTTCAGTTTCTTTTAATTAGATAAACTTGGATATCGTCATAGGCTGCGCAATAGTGTTGCCTAAGTAAAGAACAATATGGTTTAAATATATGACTCTTTTTTTCTTCTTTTTCTTTTACCAGGCCACTTCGTATGGAAGGAGTTGAAGTAGAAAATTTACAGGGGGCTCATTCAATTGGAAATTAAAAGTTTTATGGTCTTTTTAAGAGACAAAAGTCATAAGAGGGCAACCACAACCTCCTACATCCTTTTAACTGCCCTAGCCACAAAGATAGGCTATTCGATCAAAATTTAGAGATAGCAATGTTGTACAAAATAGTAAAAAATGTAATAGATATGTCTTCGGGAATAAAATGACTCCCCACAGCTCCTTGGGAAAGAGTTGTATGTTATGCAACTTGACCTTTGTGTGCATACACGTTTTGTTATTAGGGAAGGGTTGTTTTATCCTGGGTCTCCAAAAAGGCTAGGTATTACGGTGAAACTCCCAGGGAGTGTTGAACTAAATCAAAAGACTTTATGTGAATTCAAGCTGTATAAAGAAAGTGCCTATAATATATAGGCATATGAATCTTTCATAATGTTATGGGAGATGTTGAACTGAATATAAGGATATTATGTGCATCTAGGTGGTTAAAAGGACGTATATGCAATATTTCAGGATCGGCTAAGTTGAGGTTGAGGGGAAACGTTGAACTAGATAAAAATACGCTATGTGAATCCTGGCTTTAAAAGGCCATATCTGTAATATCTCAGGAAGTGACTACGCATATAAGTTTGAAACTTTCAGGAAATACTGAACTATGCAAAAAAAAAAAAAACCACTAAACATCCCAATTGTAAAAAAAAATGTTGGCTAAGCTTATCAAGTTGAAACTTTTAGGGATTGATTGGGGCGATATTGAACTAATTCATATAAAACTAAGTGCATCCAACTTGCCAAAAAGGCATATCCGCTATATCTTAGGAACCTCTACGGGTATTAAGTTGAAACTTTCTGAGAATGGCGAGGAGGGTATTGAAGGAAATCGAAGACAATCTGTGCTTCGAGATAATGAAAAATGGGCACTTGTAATATCCCAGGAATAGCTAGGGGTATTAAGTTTAAAATCTTAGGGAATGATGAGTGAGGAGTTGAACTAAGTCAAAAGACACTAGTTGCATCGTGGGTGTCAAAATAGCATATATACAATAACTCAGCAGCAGCTAAGGATGTTAAGTTGAAATTTTTCTTATAAAAATGAGGCGGAAATTCAACTAAATTATAAGAAACTCTGTGTATCCAGGTTGTCAAGAAGGTATATCTACGTGGTCTCAGGAACTTCTAAGGGTATTAAGTTAAATACGAGTATATTAGCAAGTGGTGAGGAGAGTGCTGAAAAAAAAATCAACATCAAGGTTGCAGCGGCAGCTGCAACCTAGTAAAGAGCGAACCACAGCCCATAGTAATCAAAAGTTGAAAAACATGTTTTAAAACGAACTGTCTAGTGAAAAAAATTCCCATCTGACACTGGATCAGGAATGGTAACTATTGTTTCGGTTATTTTAAGAAGTAAAAGTTTATTGCGAAAAGAAATTTATGGTTATTTCGAAAAAGAGCATGAAACCCCTTTAAAAGGGGGTCAAATCGAAATAAAAGTGCACCATTGAAATCGGCATGGTCTAACACCTTTGGTAGGATAATTACAGTCCCCCACCTAGAACACCAAGGAAAATAACTTTTTTGCACGGGTAGCACTGTAGCACTGTCTCCCTAGCAGGGCTAGCAGGCTTGTTTTCTAGCAGGGCTAGAGGATGGCCAGAGCATAACAGACAGGTGTGTAATAGCTCATTCGAAAGGGAATAAAATTTTTAAGTGCCCTTATTAAGTGACCAAAGGGATTGGAGGGCAAACAGCCCCCCCTGCTTACAGGCCCCCTCCCCCAAACTAGTCCTATAAAAATTTTGAGTAAGCCATTTTGCTTAACATAGTTAAAAGGTCCAATATATATGGTTTTGATGATGATATGGCCCTACATAGTCTCTGGGGAAGGGCTGTATGTGGTATCGGGCGTATCGATATCGCGCGTATTGATATCGCATATATCGTATTGGGAATATTGGTAGTGGTATCCGCAGTTGATATTTTTTCAGTCATTTTCTAGGCTCATTTTTTAAAGCATGTCCCGGCAAGGTTTCATGGTTGCAGCGGCAGCTGCAGCCTAGTAAAGAGCGAACCACAGCCCATAGTAACCAAAAGTTAAAAACGCGTTTTGAAAAAAACTGCATGGTGAAAAAAATTCCCATGGAACGCTGACTCAGGAACGTTAACTATTATTTCGGTTCGTCTTAGAAGTAAAAGTTTATTGCGAAAAGAAATTTATGGTGATTTCGAAAAAAAGCCTCAAACCCCTCGAAAATGGCGTCAGATCAGAATAAAAAGTGTACTTATTTACTTCCCCCTATTTTCATTAGTTTTTTGCTCCTGCCTAGGTTTTGAAACACACCTTTTTTGGGTCATTGCATTTAAAAAGATACTTTTTTTTATTAAAAAAATGGGGGAAACAACCGAAAGTGCACTTTATGGAAATATGCTATCAATTCCAATTTATAAAAAGCGAATATGTATAAATATAAGCTTTTAAACGCGCCCTTAAACAGCTTTCTTTTCAGAAATCTACCGAGTTACGTACGCTGTGAAAGGTCCTTTAGAATCCCCCTCCCGCAATTCTAATTTTTACAATATTCTTTTTCAATTTCTTAATTTTACGATTGATGGGCCCTTTGTGTTTTCTTTTTCCAAATATTGCTGAAATAAATTCCTGAATGCGCGTCTTAACGCAACTTATGCATAGTAGATTATTATAGCCCTGGAACGCACAGGTAATGTGTTTGATAGCGGTAGAAAGGTTGTTTAACGAATAAAAATCTGAATGTTCTTGCATTCAGTACATCCACGACCCCTGAATTTTAGTGTTTTTTTTTTTGTTTTTTTTTTAATAAAACTCAGGTTTTCTTGAACCTCCCCTAAAATTATAGTTCGTAAATTTATGAGCGTTAACATGAAATTTAAATCGTCAACTTTTGTTAATATAAATATTTAGAGAAATTTCGGATAACCCGATCATGGTTGCAGCGGTACCTGCAACCTAGTAAAGAGCGAACCACAGCCCATAGTAATCAAAAGATGAAAAACGTGTTTTCATAAAACACGTCTAGTGAGAAACAATTGCAATCTGACAATGAATCAGGAATGGTAACTATTGTTTCGGTTAATCTTAGAAGTAAAAGTTTATTACGAAAATAAATTAATGGTCATTTCGGAAAAGAGCCTGAAACCCCTTAAAAATGGCGTCAAATCGAAATAAAAAGTGCACCAATGGAATCACCATGGTCCAAAACCTTTTGTTGGATAATTACAGTCCCCCACCTTGAACACAAAATTGCTACTAAATTTAATTTTTTTTAAACAAAGGAAATTTATTTTGATATTAAAACAAAGAATTACAGATCTATATCTTGTTTTTTTTTTAAATTACAAACAGAAAAGACGATCTTTTTGTTTTCTTCATGGCAATTTTTTCTTTGAGCATCACAGCTGCTTCTCCATCTAGCTCCTTAATAAGGGTTGGGTCCTCAGAGATTTCCCTGGCCTGAAAGGGAAGAAAAAACCTGTTAATAAATAACTCAAATTGTATTGTATGGTCTCAAAAGCGTTCATATTTTTTCTATCTTTGAATAACATAAATTGTGACTTGAAACTCAATTGGGTCATTGCAACAAAATAAAAACACACGGCATGAAAAGCAAGTCGTTTTCAGTAAAGTATAAATCTAAATTGCATGTTCCATGTTTCATTTACTGGTGAAAAACCATGATGTGTAATATATAGTATCTTGATCAGGTTTTAATTAAGTTGAAAAAGCAAATCCAAAACTATAACAGCATTTAAGATATAAAGGGAGAAACAGTTTATAAACAAAATCAAGAGAAAGTTTCTACAAAGCCGAAAAATTATAAATAACGTGAAAAATTAGCCTCGTGAGTAGGGAGCGACGTTATATTTAGCTTGCTGCTATTCACGTTTGGTAGGGAGTACGTAGTCCCTGAGTCCCAAGTTCAAGGTCACGGGGGAAAACCCAGAAATGTTTTTGTCAACAGAGACCTTGGGAAAAACCTTAGTTACATAACATGTTTGTGAACAATTTGAGATTTTGGGAAAACCTAATTAGTTCCTCAACAAGTTAAGACTTGTTGTCAAAAACCTAGTCATTTGACTGATTTTTCAACAGGATTTGGGGAAAAAACCCCATAGAATTGGAAAATACTCTATATAAAGTGAGAAAGAGCTAGTTAGTGTCACAGTTCTGAATTGGATTTTGTTCGATAGTATTATTGTGAATATTATTTTGTTTTCTTTGGAATATTACAAAAATGAGTAATTTCACTGTATTGAATATTAAGAGACACGAGGAAGAGAATAGTGATGAAATGAAAATAAGAGCTGCAAATGTATCAGTTGAAATAGCACCAGGGAGCAGATTAACTTTCGAGTGGGATGAGATGTTCAGTAGATATGTAATATCTCTGAGTCGATTCAATATGGATGAACAGATATGTTTTGCGGCCAATGTAAATATAATGAATATATCTACCTTACAAGCAGGTTTGAATGCAATTGTTGAGCATATAGAGAAAAATGGACTGAGTCATTTACTGAAAAAGCCATAATATTGTTTTATTTATTTATATATATTTGTTGAATAAAAATATTGATGATTATTTTCTTTTTTTTTTGTAGTTAAACATTTTGGAGAGTTGTTTACTCTTTGTAGGAGAACCAATAGGTGATGAGAAAGTATTTGAAAGTGACTATTTTCTTTCTTCAATATTTGTTAGTTAGTTTATAATCAGCAGTGTAAACATCAAGAGTAAAAAAAAAGAAAGAAAGATGAATGTATTTGAGAAAGAAACAATTATACAGAACCTTGTCACTTTGAAAAATGTTTAAATCTAAATGATCAGTTTAAGAAATTGTCGGTGCAGAGGTGAAATTGTTGTGTAGAATACAGTTTTCATAGGATAGACCATCAAGAGCGCTAGGAGTTTGATTGTTAGATTTTTTCTTCACCACAACATTTAAATCAATAAATTTGGATGACAAATCAATGAAATAATCTTCATTGGAATATATTTGAAAGTGTATATTTTCGGACAAGGGTTGTTGAGGATGAAATTGCTCATAGTAACCATGTTTGACACTGACATCAACATTTTCAGCATTGAATAGATTTGATGATGAAGTAATCGATGGTTGTGATTCTTTATGAGGGAGATAAGTCATCTTATGAGAAAAAATCTTGTTTTGATCTAACAATCTTTTTCTACTTCTTTGTGCTTTTTCTTTTCAAAATTGTTGTTGTTGATGGCTTAAGTTTCTCACCTGGATGGAGACTGATGAGTGAATGGCTACCATGCATCCTTTTTAAACCTTTCCCATTTTGTTGAGATTTTAATTGTTCGGCAACAGCTCTTGCTGAAGATCTAAGATTTTCCTTAAGACTGTCCTTGTAATTTTTACCCGAACTCCAGTCCTGTAGGGTTGAGCCAGCAAAATTTGTTGCAGCTGGTACAATATATTTCTTGGCAAGCGGTAGTGAAGAAGGAAATAGCATATCAAACCAACTACCAAGGCCATAGCCAGACATTGTAGTACGCCCCTTGTAGTAGTCCAATCCATGACCTATTTGATGAGGAATCAGAGCAGCAGCATAACAGTTAATGTCAGGACAAACAAATGGGATTCTTCTACTATTCATCTTGAATGACAGGTCGAAAATGACATGTAATAACACACAAACCCTTTGTTACAGCTAAAAGATCACCGAGTTCAGTTCTTAGTGTTAACTGACAAATTTCCAAATATGAAGTGTTTACAGGAAAATACTGGAGGGGTCTTATATTATAGTGATGAACATTATTTTCTGTACTTTTTATTTCTACAACACTTAAAAGGGGGACATTGGAATGACCAACTCTAAGGGATTCCACAAACGAACTGTAGATGAATATACAACTGTTCGAGGAGAATCTGGGTGCATAGTCTGCATAGATAACATGGTCACTGCCACTGAAATTTTCTGTCTTAATAATACGGTTGTTAAAACCGAGAACCATGCGTAAATTCTCATTGAGGAAGATTCTTTCATTCTCAAATGGATTGGTAATATAAATTCTCCTTTGTTCCGTCGAATAATTGAAAGTGAAACCACCTTTTTTTCGACTTGCAATTTTTTCTTGATAACTTGACACAGCTCATGCATATTATTGTATTCCCTGTAGGGTATGTTAGCAATAGAGTAATCATTAGAGTCAAAAGTTGCCATTGCACCTTCATCACCGAATTCAAACGGTCGTATTTTAATATCATGTGAGATCTCCTTTCTTAGGACGTCATTTGTATTCTTGATAACACAATCGACGAGAGCAACTTCATATCTACCTTGAAATTTAATGGTAGGCAAAAAATCACTTGGTCCAAAAATCACTTGTTCTATTCAAATCATCATTGAGAGGATTGGAAACATTGCAAATGAATGTCACATAGAAATCATTGGACATTGTGTAAGTCTTCAACACCTATCCAAGAATCAAATTCAGAGTTGTACCCAAGCCAGCGAACTAACAACTGTTTCTTACCACCCTGCGTTTGAGTTTTTAATACTTTTTAAATTTGATAAATACCACTATCTTTAACTGTTTGCAATTCATAGTTATAAAATCCCCCCAAAATCTCATCATCTGTGCTATCTCGTATTCGATAGGTCATGGGACTAGTCTCTAGAACTTTTGACACTTTAAAAAGTTCAGTAGACCAAAGGTAATTCCCTTTTTAAAAAATATTACTTGACCGATTGATTCGAACCCTATCACCCGAAATCAATTTGCTTTTTATTCCATTTTCATCGTTAGAAGAATATTGATTGACAAAAATGTCAAATGTATTGTTATCATTGTTATGAGCATCAAAAGGACTAAGATTGGACAGGGAACGATGAGAACGTTGATTGTAAACTTGCATAATTTTATCCAAATCATGAATAAAGACAGCAATGTTTTTGAGTGTACAATAACGATGAGGACGTTGATTGTAAACTTGCATAATTTAATCCAAATCATGAATAAAGACAGTAGTGTTTTTGAGTGTACAATATCTAGAAATGAGAAGACGAATGGTTCTAATCAATCGTTCAGCCAATGCAGCCTTTATTGGACTGTGACTATGATATAAATGTGTGTCATATTTTAGTAGAATTTTCTTCACATGAAGATTGACAAATTTACTTCCTCGATCCGTTTGAATTTTTTTTATAGGAATCTCGATCAAGTATTGTTTCTAGAGCAATTGCAATCTCCTCTCCACGCTTAGATTTCAGTGGAATGGCATAGTAGTAGTGACTAAAAATACTAATTGCAAATAGAATGTACTTGTATGGTTTATTGTTTTGTCGTTGCAATTCATCCAAAGTCATAAGATCAGCTTGCGTGATTTCAAGAGGGTAAAATGCCCTAGTTTTCCGATATTGATTATTGCGAAGTCTGCGATTTCGAAGTGTGTAGCTAGGTTCATTTTGAAAATATCCTTTTGCTACACTCTGTTGAACATTGGAGACTTGAGAAAGTGTACTGGGAGCACTAAAATTCCCCATCTCACAAACATTTGCATAAATACGTTTCAGAGTTTCATCCATTTTGCATGTAAATGTGTACCACCACCTCATACACCGCCACCCTTTTGTATACTAACAGAGGTGTTGGTGGTTGTCGGGGGAAGATGCTTTTTTCTACTGGCTAAAGTTGAATTATTGCTGCTGCTGCTTTTGTAATTGGATTTAGGTGTACTTGTTAGCATTAGGATCTTGAAATAATCTTTTTCAGAATCATCATCACCCTCCTCCTCCTTCTTTTCATTATTTAATGATGTCAAATCTTTTAATTTTCTTCTGTTGATCACAAGTGCTTTGGAAAAATTCGATGTTTGTAAATATTTCAAAAGATTTGTGTCAATGGATAGAGTTTTCTTGCGATTTGAGACAAAATAAGTTATTAGATCAATGAGATTGTAAGTGTTGCTACCTAGGGTGATTTGATGATTTTTAGCATCAATTTTAATATCACTGCTTTCATTCAAATAGTTTAACAATCTTTTACCCTGTTCCCGATAGGAAGCTGGTAATAGATCTAATATTCTTGATAAGTGGCCTTTGAGTGGTAGTAGTGGTGTTAATGCAGATGATTTGGTGATATTTGCCTCTTGTATCTTATCTGCAACATTCACAACACTAATGGGTTTAATTTGATATGGTTTCTGCTTGTCAACACGACGAAGTGCCATTTGAAAACTTAAAAGTTTCTGATCATCAGGTATGCTATAAGGAAATCTGTGACATTACCCTCAAAAGTTTGCAGTGGAGACAGAGCGTCATCAATTGCAGTCAATTTATAGGGCTTCGCCATATTTTTCCAATACAGTTACGATTGAGACGGAGAAAGAAGAAGATTGCTAACAAGACCGGCAATTATTGGTAATAAAACTGTGAAAAACCTTCCCCTGCCTGAACTAAATGTTTTCTTTTCTGTTTTTGACTGGTCTTTCCCTTGGACAGTGCACGAAAAATGGATTGATGTTGTCTAGTTTGCTTCTTAATAGCATCTGGTAGTTGAACATTGCCTGCAGTTAAATTTAAACACAGCTCGGAAATGAGTTTAATAAACTCTCGATCTATATTGTTCAATATGACTTTCCTAAGCCTTGGTTTTGAACTACTCAAAACAGAGAACAAGTGTCTATTGTGATGTAACTTCTACAACGTCATAGTTTCAACTAATATCTTTTCCTATCACTCACCGGCAGATATACTGTTATCTCACTATCGAATATACTACTAATAACACGTAGTTCTTCAGGTTCTGATTAAGGTCAGGTGTTTTGATTAAGGTCAATTACAATGTATCCATATGGTTTGGTTGTAGCCTGATTGTAAGCTGATAACAAGAATTTTGGTTGACCCGGATAAATTTGTTTGTTTAATGTTATGAGGGAACTTGAGTCACGAACAACTTTTTACAGAATGTAATGAGTACAGTTCAATGCAAGAGTTCGCATACATTTACCCTGATGAAAGAGATTGTGTAGAACAATGGTGACGGAAATTTTTTCATGATGGGAACGTACTGTGAACAATTTGATCATTTCCACAGACCATTGCTTTATTGATTTGGCTAAATCATCAATAATACGCCAAAAATTTGTTTCAATTGAGTTGAAATCAGCATCCAATGCCCCGATAAGTTAAACTTCAGGCTCAGCAGTCCATAATCTATCAAATGGATGTTGCCAAACATTATAGCAATAGTTTATATTTTCTATGGTAGTTTGATGATCTCCTGCTGCCAACATTTCACCTCGATTCTGAATTATTTTCATCAAAAGTGAAGTTTTCCCACTCATTGATGGCCCACAGAGAAAAACTCTCAAAGGTGTTATAAACTGTTACATAATCTATGTTTCTTTTTCTCTCTCTGCTATTTATATCTAACTCTATTCAATGAACAACAACAACTGAAGTAAAATCAAAGTGTTTACTATATTAAATAGTCAATACATAAAAAAAAAACATTAGAAATGTAAATACAACAATTTGTTTTACATTGTGCAACAAAAACTAGTGAATATATATATATATATATATATATATATATATATATATATATATATATATATATATATATATATATATATATATATATATATATATATATATATATATATATATATATATATATATATATATATATATATATATATATATATATATATATATATATATATATATATATATATATATATATATATATATATATATATATATATATATATATATATATATATATATATATACATATTTATATATATGAAGAAAAAAACTTAATAATACAACACTGGGGAACAAAAAAAATTACCCTAGATCATTAAAAGAAGCTACCGGTAGTGCCCCCCCCAGTGGCGGCCGGCAGGGCGGCCGAATGCCCCATCCCCCCCCCCCCGGAACGCAGGCCTCAAGGCCCCCCAAGGTCTTAGGAATTTTTAAATAAGTTTACTCACACCGAGACATTCCCTACGACGGAAACAATCGTCTCGGTCGAATGTTAAGTAGTGGGCAAGGTTAGGGTACTTAAACCATCTCTACAAACATTAACCTTGTCAGAAATGGTACTCATGGCAATCTTTTCAAAATTTACAGTAAAATTTTTATATTTTAACGAGCGACTTCGCTTCGCTCCAGCAGTTTCGCTCGTTGAATTGTATTTTCAACAATACAATTCCTATAGACGTCCATGTCAAAATTCTTTTCTACATAGTGCGTGGGCACTCCCTTGCAACGTTTTTTGATTTCCTTGGTGTGCGTCAGTATAAAGTACACCTTCGGACTTAGAAACATACCCCGAGAAATCATGTCACTTCCCGTTTTTGATTTTAAAAATAAAAGTCGGTTTGGAGCTTGACGTTTGACTAATTCCAGATAGACTTCCCCCTCCCAGTTTGTAAAGTCCATCCGAGAACTGATGATTTCACCGTTAGCCAAATCTTCACGTAGGTTTTCTGTTTTGACTTTTAACAATAGAGAATGTGTATTCCCGTAGCAAACCTCTACTTGTTCCTTCCCCGGCCATTGTACCCTAGCCACATTGTAGTAGAATTCCAACATGAGCTTCTTTGAAATTTCCGATTAGGCACTGCCTGAAGCAATAGTTTTATTTAATACAATGTTTCTTTTTTCTATTCAATAGTACCATGTCTGGAGCAATGATTGTAAAGGAAGCGTAATTGGGATCGGCAATAATTCGAGCACATTGGTCAGGATCGGTAACAACGTCACAACGACTCCTATTGCGAACACTTTCGCACATTTTACCAAAGGCCGAATTTAAAATGAGTTTATAGATTTCTTTTTCGACCTTTGTTTTCGCTTTGGAACGTTTCTTGACAAAAGTGTCAACAAACGTTTTCAAATAAGGTTTTTGACTGAATTGGATGGTTCTGTAAATCGTTGTGGCTTTGAAACCATTGTTGCACATCCATTTCAATGCCACGTGATGTACTACAATATTTTTTTTTCGGCAGGAGATCGGCAGTAAGTTTTTGTTTTGAAGGTGACCAATGCATTCTCTCCTCCTCCACCAAAGATATATTGCGAGAACTCAAAGAGTCCCTAGACACAGGTCTATTAATGCACGGAAAAACAAAATCTTTTACCGTATCATGAAGCTCCACTGGTATCACCCCATCAATTTCAAAAAACTATCTCACCGGCCCATTCTCCTCAACACTGGTAATTTTGGGGAAATTGGAGGCAGAAGGGTCGTTGAGCCACTTATAGTCACCGCAAGGTAGAGCATAATGAGACATAGCCGAGGGGTATAGGGAATTCATATCAAGGAAAACTGTATCCGAATTTCCCCCCGTCTTCTCTCCAGATGGATCAGTTTCCAAGATAGGATTCCCACGAAAAACGTAGCCACCTCTCATTGATCTCTCGATAAACAAATGTTGCTCAATGTCGGTGATGAGTCCAATTTTTTCCCGGCTAATTTTTAGGAAGAGGTCCATTACCATATGTGGACTGGAAAAATAATACCCTAGATCAAGATTAAATTCCGTGTAAATTTGGTCCGTATTTTTACATACAATATCCAAAAGTGTGAGCACATCACTTGACAAATACAATTTGCAGTAGTCAAATCCATTTTTACACCCTCCCGCTGCCCACACCTTTTTGGCAAAATTGTATTCATCAGGGGTACGCCTACAATCATGCAGACTGTCGTAAAACGATTCAATTGAGGGAGTTTTCTCCTCGGCAGATCTTGACATGGAGTTAAAATGATCATAAGCGTAAACTCCTTTGACCGTTAACAAATCATATAAAGCATTTGGAAGTTTTTGTTTGAGAAGGGGGAATGCATTGCAACCGTCATCGTTTTTCTCTACTTGAATCAATTCGCTCAAAGATTTTGGAAAAAAGCTGAAGGAATCTAAATAGCGAATTTTATTCGTGTACTCAACGCCGTCTTCAACATGTTTCTACATATATTCTAAAACAAGCAATTTTTCCGATGATTTAGGTAGTATTTTTTAGGAAATGCTGTCTTCCACCCATGCATCATCTATAACTCCATTTCTTTGAAGTTGTGCCATTGCTCGTAGCACAAACTTCAGATCAGAGTTGGAATTGTGTATAAAAACCGGAAGAAAGAGTTGCTGTTTAATTTTTAAATTGCAATTATTGTGAGCCCACCCCCGAAAGTTACTTTTCCCTGTGGAATTAACATCAATAAGATGATTATGATCTTATACTTTATCATTCTCAGCAAGAGCACCCCTACAAACCCAACAAATTGATCCTAATTCTAGAGCATATTCTTCCTCATCTGATAGTGACATGGGATATTTGGTGTGACGCAATCTTGATATAGACTTATTTGCTGTTTTGATTAGTGCTACAAGTGATTTTCCATGTTACCCACCTCTCCCATAGTCTCAAAAAACTCTACCAGTTTCATTTTGTTGTCGGGGTCTCGTTGAGCATGTGCATAGGACACGGCTACAAGTTTATGTTCTTTGACTATATTTGGCTCTGATGATTCATTTTAATCCAACAGTCTTGCTTCGCAATGCAATGCCACCTTATCACTTTGTAACAGGGAATTTTTAAAGTTTTTAAATTGTAAAATGGCTTTGTCTCCTGCCGGCATTTCTACCCTTTGATTACCGTGAATTTTGCAATATTTCATATGATCATTGAATGTTCTCTCAGTTCGAAATGGGGAAAGACACATGGGACAGTAATGACGTTCCCCTTTCCGAACACTCTGAGACAACAATTTACTAGTTGCAGCAATGGGGAAAAAATGACCATATGAATTTATATCTTTGGCAGGCTCATATATGATCCAAACCAAATTTTTTATATTATCTACTGCCAGTGTCCTGACTGAAAACAAAACTCCTTTTTTATTTGGTTTCTTCCCCCCCATCCCCAAATTCTGTATCATATTGAAGAACCACTACTCTCAACCCAAGATTTTAAATTTTTTTTCAAACATAGTTATTTCTTTTAAGGACACCGGATACTTACCCTCCAAACAATCCAAATTTACTTTTGGGAAAGTTTCTCAACCATTGCGTGCAAATTAGTCCAGTTTTTTCATGGTAGCTTTCGCTGCAAGAGGTCTATGAGCAGCAGCTAAAAATGAATATTTAAAACATTTCAAGTCTACGTCAAATATTAAACCTTGAACTCCCCCTGTAGCCGATAAATCTGGATGACGTTTTTTTCGTCGGTGTCCACCCGCCCCTCTTAAAGTAAATTGTTTTTTCAATTTACTGAGCTTCAGATCCAGATGCTCTATGAATAAAATAGTGGACCCACTACCCTTCTGATTAAATGTATCCAAAGTGGATATTAATTTATTGACCCAATTGAATAAATTATCTTCAAAATTATTTAAGCCAGGGTAAAATGTCTGATTGGCAGTTGAAAAATAAAAATGAAAAATATCACCTGACTTTCCTTTTTGCAAATATACTTTTTGACTAATTGAAGCTTTAATACCATCTCTTCCGCCCCAGTTCTGGATCTGAGCCTCAATAAGTGCTCGAATTTTGTCGATGTATGTATGGAGAGTTTCATCGGGGTCAATTAAAATAATACCTCCGTCAGTTAAGCTCTCCTCGGGGGGATTAAAAGCTACCCTGTGTTTTTCACTGTGACCTAGAGCAGATTTTAACAGACTAAATTCACGTAATACACTTTCTGGGGGCGTGACAGTTTTTTCAAACCCTGCACCGTTTTGCACAGGGATCAAATCACTAACAGCATCAACCCTGCTCCTGGAAACATCACTCAACAATTTCCACAAGCTTGTTAAGCTCTTCCATAGTAAACTGAAAATCAGGGGGAATATTTTGCGACATACCTTCACTAATATCATCTTCTGATAGTTAATCCGGCGAAATAGGATATTTCTCTTTACTCCTTTCTAGTTCTGAACCATGGAAGGTAGTCCATTTTGTCACATTCCCCTGAAACTAAAATAAAATGAATTTACTTTTATTTTTTTTCCTTGACTGGATGTCTTTTCAAATGCACTCACACACACACACACACACACACACTATAGAACTGTAATAGAGAAAGAGAGTATAAAAATAATTCTTTCTCTGAATCGATTTCGTTTTTTTTACAGGGATGTTGGGGGGGGAGTGTTGGGGTTATCATACACAAACACACAAACACATAGTTATTACATTACCCTTTTTTCTTTAGATAAATTTGTACTAATCCTATTTAAGCAACAAAAGTATAATAAGAGGCTTGTGTTCAAATATACACATGAAAGAGAGAGAGAGATAGAGAGAGAGAGAGAGGATAAATTAAATTTCTCTTACGTTTTTGATAGATGAGCTGATCATAGCTTGTAGAGAGTCCACGTTCGTTATCAGGAGTTCTTTGTCATGGATCTCCTAGGACTAGGGATGGTCTCCACTATACTCAAAAGTGTATCTATAACCGTACAATCAACATAACCGGGAGACTGACTTTCATCTTTACCTTCCACTGAATGCATTTCTTGTGTCATGGATTTCCTAGGACTAGGAATGGTCTCAATCAGTCTCAATAAACTATCCATAACCGAACAATCGACATGTCCTGGTGACTGATTCTCGTCTTCATTTTTGCCATCGGTCTAGCGAAAAAAATAGCAAAATCAAATTATTTGTTACAAATATATATATATATATATATATATATATATATATATATATATATATATATATATATATATATATATATATATATATATATATATATATATATATATATATATATATATATATATATATATATATATATATATATATATATATATATATATATATTTATATATATATATATATTGTCTTTTCCATCCTGAGAAAAAAACCAGTCTCAGTTTTAATTTCTAAGTCATGGAACGCTAACAAACAATTGTTTCTTGTAGCTCAATTTTTTTTTCGTACAAGGATGGGAGGGGAGGGGGCTTATCATACACAAACACACAAACACATATTTATTACATTCCCCTATTTTCTTTAGATACAATTTTTACTAAACTTATTTAAAAAACAAATGTATAATAAGAGGCTTGTGTTCAAACATACTCAAGAAAGAGAGAGGATAAAGATATATTGAAGAAAACATTTGCATAAGTAAAGAAACAGTTCCTATGAGGTAATAAATAGGTGAACTTTACTATTAAATAACAAACAACTGTACTATAGTATTGCACAAGACCCAGGTATGCGTAATTAAGTCTTTAGGGGCTAGTAGCTCCAATAGTATGCCCCCCTATGGTTCTTGTGGAATCCAGTGGGCCCCCACTAATTTTTTTTATTTATTTTACATTTTTGGGGGGCTTTAGGCTGAGTTATTATAGTTATTATAGTTACTAAGACGCAAAGCTAAAGAAAATATTTTTCTTGCCTCTTTGAAATAAGAAGTCTATTTTAGTCCATTTTAAATCTGCATGGCTCCGTGTTATTTAAATGGAATTAAAAAAAAAGAGAAACCCTGAAGATATTTCAGACCGGAAAATCTTCTGAATTCCCCTTCCCTCCCCTAGTACAAAATTGACTCACTTTTTCTTCTCTGTCAATAATATATTATTAATTTTCTATGCTTTATTGACTTCGGTGGTTCTTAATGAATTTAAATTGGTCTACAAAAAAAAGTCCTCAAACAAAACGAACAGGACACTCTTCTCTTCAGAAAGAAAAGTCATTGACGTGGCATAAATTTTGCCTCAAATAACGAGAATTGTATTTTCATACTACTTCAAGAAAAGTTCATTGATATGCTTTAAGCTTTAACTCAAATGACTATAATTCCATTTTTAATATTAAAGCGAATAAAATAAAATAACTCTACTTTTCTTAAATAAAAATGCTTGGCTATTTCTTTTCCATAAGTAAAACGTGACTTTTCAATCCTTCCCTCCCCTCGTCTTAAAAAAATATCATTTCCTATTTCTTTTCCATACGTAAAATACGATATCTTATTTTTCATTTCTAGTGAAAGTAAATCTTTGAATTCCATAGCCTTCAAACGTATTACAATCGTTTTCATGCTACACCGCTAACATTCCTCAGGATTGGATGTTCAGTAGTATGCAGAGAACTACTGTGTTGTTTTGGAATTTTACTGAAGAAATGTTGCTTAAAGGTGAAACATAAAATGAGATTTGATGTTCATTCTAGTATATTCTTGGAATAATTTATTACGAAAATGGTATGAAGAACATATATATTTGTTTATAAATTATATAGCCCACTAGGTATTTACTTGATAATTCAATAGCTACGAAATTTATAAATATATGTTTTAATAAAACTATCTGTCTTCCACTTATATTCACTAATCATAATAAAAAAGAAAACTTACCTTTTCCATAGAATGACTATAGTCCAAATGTCTTTTCTCACACATAATTTATTCACTTAACTATTCTGCACCAGTCAAGTATCGTTAAACTAATGATAATATTATTATTGATTTCTTACATTATATGTACATTTCAGATGGCCATGGGTTTCCCCATAGTCTCGGCTTTATATCAAGAACGAATTAACCAATCACAATAGCTATTACTCAATAGAGATTTTTCCGAAAACCCTTCAAAACTTAAAAATCAGTTAAGTAACTAGGTTCTCCCCCAAAGTCTTCCCTTGTTGAGAAACTAATTAGGTTTTCCCAAAATCTTAAATTGTTCACAAACATTTTATGTAACTAAGGATTTTCTCAAGGTCTCTGTTGAAAAAAATTTCTGGGTTTTCCCCCGTGACCTTGAACTTTGGACTCAGGGATTACGTACTCCCTACCAAACGTGTATAGTGGCAAGCTAAATATAATGTCACTCCCTACTCTCGTGTATTCTTGTTAATCATCTGCGTTGTAACAAAATTATACTTGTGTTTAGAACCTTGATTCCCATTGTTAGGCAACGGGTGAGCTAACGTAATATTTTGGTGGGTCATGTGTAGGGCATGAGTCTTTCGGGTGTCTTCACTTTAGAGCCTTAGTTTTGAAAGAAAAAAAATTATGTAAATGACGCGACATTCAAATATATTTAAAGAGCCATAAAGATACATGCTAGTATTACAAAGACTTTATACAGTGTAAACCCCTGTAAAACAGCATGGTCATTCCCTATCTTAACCATTATACAAAGTCCGACCGAGATTTAAGTGGCCTGGAGAACATTTAAACAAGTATAAACATAAGCGACATCCGATTTTTTCACGGGTAGACAGGTCAGATTTCTCTTGAACGCAAAACTTGGCTTCGCCTTTGTAACACTAAGTTTTAAATAATAGAGTTTTAAAATCAATTTTTTCCAATACATATATAAAAATCGGTAATTAGTAGTGTAACGTTATTATTAGATGTTTTTAGGAATTACATGTAGGTTTCGAACTTGAGTTGGTTTCAAAGGGATTTAGGGAAATGTTTTGCGAAAATACGCGTTCCAGGGTAATATACACTTGACCCTTGATGGCAGATTAAATGGGAGGATCTGTTTGTACGCGCCTAGGATGTAGTAGCCAAAAATCACCAAGCCCTGGTCTTACTGTCATATTATCTATATACAGTGGTGAAAACCTGTAAAAGGCCTGGATTTCGTACAATATCGTATAAAAAGTATAAAGTACACCTAAAAGTTGGGAACCAATGGCTTTGAAGTAAAAGTTGAATTCTAGTTATGCAAAATCTACAGTAATATTGGATTCTAAAAACCTTAAAACGCTCGCCAAAGACCTGACTAGGCTAGCAAAATCATCTTAATAACAAATAAAGAATAATAAAGATTCTGATATTACCTAAAGAGAAAAAATAAGCCAAAACTAAAAAGAAAGTAAAAATTAGAGAAGATAGAAAATAATAAAACGAAAATTAAGTATTCCTCAATATAAACAAAAAAATTCTCAAGTACTTATTCCAATTACTTGAATACCGAGAAGCGTTAATTTAATAAAGAAACTGTAGGTGATTGGGGGCAAAACGTGTTCAAAATTTAGGGGGGGACAAATGTAAGACTATCAAAGGCTCACCCAATGTAAGACTCACCCAACCCTTTTTGGAATTTTGTACTTCCTCTTCGAGTTTTATCGGTAATAATTGCTTGGACCGATGGCGTGAATAACCGTTCCTCAACCAGTCTATGAACGTTTCTTCATCAGCTGCAAAAAAAAAGACATTTCGTTTTTAAAAGAGTATTATCAATATTAACCAAAGTGATGCTGACCTAATTTCTTTCACCACATAAGTTTAAACTCTGCTTCTGTTCTGTTCTGGAGCGTAAAGCTGGGAAGCATTTCACAGTTTACCTTTAACATCTTACTGGTTAAAACTCTTAGTTCGATATTTATTATCCCCTATTTGAATGGTCCCGCTTCCGGTAGTCTTAGTACTTTTTCTTTGTTCAGCACTAGCAGGGCACTGATACACCGTAAAGGCGTTGAAATGGGTAAGCAAACAAAGATTTTACAACTATGACTTTACTTTCTTCGCCCCGGCAAGGAGTATACAAGGAGCACACACTTTTCCTTGAGAGTGTGCTTGTTCTTATGAATTAACAGGTTATTTATGTTTTACGTGTTTACAAAAGTTAAAGAAAAATCTTAGAAATCGCGGTATTCAGATAGGAATAGATTTAAGACGGATCCAAAGAGAAAAAATGTTTCTATTCTGATGTCCATGGTGCTTCAATAAAAAGTGGCCTAATCATACTATCCAGGAATAGAATGGTAGACATATTGAGATAGTTAGTTTATCCTTTATAGGTGAAGGATGATAGACTTCAAAGAGTTTCTTTTCAACTCATAGTTAAAAATTATGTAAATTAAACATAAGAATGTATACGGTTTTCGCAACTAGGGTTTTACTTCCTTCGCCCTAGGAGAAAATGCATTAATTGGCCATTGTCTATCCGTTTTATGGCCCATTTGCTTGAAGTTCCAAAATGAAATATATTCTTAATGTTGTCCCATTCGAAAATAATTGCTTAGAAATGCTTAATCGCTACCATCGTAATTTTTTTTATAGGACAAGTTTTGTAGCAGAAAATTTTATGCAAAAAAAAATTATCTTTTCTCGTACCTATCGAGTGATTTTTACAATTATTTTTTATTTTATTAAGCATAAAGTAAAAAATGTCAATTTACTGACAGAAAATTAGCGGCACGATAAGACTCCACCCAGGCATTGCTTGGCTTATTCTGTGGGTTTTAGACTTTTATTTTATTTTCAAATAAGATTAAACGGATTTGATAAAAGCGGGATTCCTTTGTCAGTAGGGCTTAGACATCAGTTTCAAATGAGTAAAGGCGATTCTTACCGACTTGGTGGGTGAGGACCTCAACGAGGTTTGAGACTCCCAGGAGGTAGTCCTCACCTCGTAGAATCATTTTCACAACACTTCGGTCCAATTTTTCGCCGCATATTCGCATTAGCTTCAGATGCCCAGTTATCTGCATTTTATCGATCTTGTTGGCGATGGCTTTTTTGGTGACCAACTACTGTAAGTAAAAATATATTTTTTATGATTTGCAGATATCTGATATAAAACAGAAATTATTGAATATTTGTGATAATTTATTTTATTTACTCACGTGAATTCATGAACATTATCAAAAAGAATTCAAATTTTAAAAGCTTCATTATTTCATGATTTAAGAAGTAAACGGCAGTACGGTTTAATGATTTATAAATAATATTTGAAGATTTCTGAATAGGAAAAAATGGGCTGTGCATTTAATCCCCCAGAAAATACCTTCTCATTAGAGGTGGGGCATGGCAATCTTTTGGTGGGTCATGGGCAGGACGTGCACCCTTCGGCTGACTCTCCCATGGGTAAAAATAATACCTTCCCCGTAGAGTTGGTGCTTTGCATTATTTTATATTCATGACTCCACCCCTTAGAGGTGGAGTCATGGGTTGGACGTGAACCCTTCGACTGACTGCTTTAGATCCTTAATTTTGAAAAAAACAAAAGTGTATTACGCAGCAGCGTACCTACAGTATTTTTATTGGGGAGGGAGGTAAGAGGGGGTGCTGTTCAAGTAGGTGATATTCAAGCAGTAGGGAAGAAAAGTAACTATTTAACAAACACGCTTCTTGCTGAATTTATAAATATTGCACAATACATAATAAACAATAAACCCACATTAAACAATCTTAAATGTAAGTGCTGGTGCTTGGCTTGCATTTTCTCGTAATTTTGAATAGATTTTGACTCTGTAAGATTCAATGTGTTGTACAAAACTTTTAATATACATGATTTATTGGAATATTACTTATCATTTTTATTAAATCGATTTGTTTGTGGGTTTGCTGATTTATTTTGATAAAAAGCATTGATATCAGTGGGCCTCTTAAAGCCGAAACAAAAATCATAGGCAGCCGCAATTGCGTTGTCTAAGTAAAGACACTGGATAACTCAAAGTATTACCACAGATTGTGTAAAATTATTTAGTGACATATTCCCCATATTTAAATAGAGACCATATTTCAAATTTGAAAGTATTCAAATAATAAAGTTAGAATTATTAACTTATCCATTGAGCATTGTTTGAGAAAGAATATCAAGAAAATCTGAACAATTTTTGGCATCACTGCAGCACAAACCTTAAATTAATTAAAAATTTCCAGGGATGCTAATTGGAACGCAAAATTGACCCTATAATTTGAAAATTAGCTTCCCCTTTGTATCTTTGTTTTAAAAAACTGAATTCTATAAAAATTACACAAAAGTTTTTCTTGGGTAAATCAGGGTATGGGGGGTACTCAGTTCCGGAGGGAGGTTAAACTGAATATCGTTTTTATGTCTATAATTCCCAACAAGAGCAAAGCTCGGTCTTCTAAAGCTCCACGATAAAACTGATAACAATAGAAAAGAAGAATGTACTGTTACTGCTTATACATGCACACAAATTTCTAAGTTTTGAGAAAAATGAACATTTTGCTTAAATGCAGGATGGTGATGAAGAGATAAAGGTCCCACAAATAGTGCTAGCGTTGTGTGAAATACAACTAATTTCAATTATAATTTTTAGCACATATATGTCAATTCCTTTTTAGAGCCGGTTAAAACAAACATCTAGAAAAGCGAAAATAGCAAGAATTCCACCCCCTCCCCTCAACGATGCCACTGGTATGATTTCAGATTTAAATGTATTTAAAGAAAAAAAATGATTAATTTTACCAAACCTATATTAAAAAGAGAACTTTAAACAAAAAAATTAAAACAGTCCAAAGTTTGTTGATCTTATGATGGAAAGCCAATATTGTCTTGGTCGTTATTTAAAGATTATGGATGTGTGTCGTTTCAAAGTGCCTTTTTAAGTAACCAAACAGACTGGAGGGCAACTAGCCCCCTTTTCCTGGCCTCACCCCAAATATATCGAAATGAAACTCTGAGATTGCCCTCTGGATCATCACAATCGATACCTCTCCCATCATCCTTTGGAAGATTAATTCAAAACGCTGTACATTCGGAAAAAAAATCCTGCAACTTTGTTCGGATTCAGTTGAAGTTAGTTTTAACCACAACGGCATTTAATGGTATTTCGTGTTCTTTGTTATTTTGAAAGATTTTAAGATTACTTACTCTCATGCGAACACAGACATCTGTCTCTGCCATCTCCGTTACTTCCTTCACCGTATCGCCAAAACTATAAGGTGCAATAAACTTGAACAAAAGAGACCATACTGTTTTGACAAATGTATCTTTGTTCATCTGCAACAGAAAATCGATAAAATTAGAAAAAAAAAATTAAAACTGACAAACAAAAAGGAAAAAATAACACTGAGATAAGATGTAGGCAATTGTTGATCTCTTACATTGTGACGAAGCCACAGCTGTAACTTGCAACCAGGGGCTTAGCTCCAGCATTTTTACTGAAGAAGGGCAAGAAGGGTCCCTATTCGGACAAACAATAGACCAGGGCTCTACAATAGTTTTTCCTTCAAATTATTGGGACGGCAACTGCCCCTATCAGCCCCAAAACGATGCCCTTGCTTGGAAAAAAAGCAAAGATTTGTACATCCACCGATTTATAAATATATAAATCATTTTATACTTTATAAATAATTTATAATTGTGTGTGGGAGCTGGAACCCAAAGCCTCTTCTCCTACACACTCCCTTCATTAGAATATTAGTGATTTCTTATTATATTCAATGTTCTGAATGATATTTTGTTTTAAATTTTATTTCTTCAGAGAGAGAAGGGGCAATTCTTTATGGCATCAGTGGCTGCCATAGTAAATATGATCAAATATTTGAATAGAACAAGCTATTAATATAAATATTTTCTATTCACAACCTGCGGAAAATAATAACATAGACTTACCATTTATTTTTGTTGGAAATCACTCGCTCAATCCATGGAATTAATTTTTTCCTCAATTAATGTACTTAGTGAATATGAATATGATATGAGCTTGTTCAAAATATGAAGGATGAATTGTTGAAAATTCGGTGTTTTTATAAGGCATAAGAGATATTGTATTCTAGGAAGTATTTCAGTGCTAATTGCTAAACATCTAAATGTGACCTAGTTTGTCCATATTCTCTAGGGAGTGTTTTCTGCTATTCATGAACTGTTTTAGCGAATAGTGGAAATATACTATTCTTTGATTTAAGGGGAAAATGCAAGTTTTTGATAAGCTGAGTAGGGAAAGAAAATGGAAAAATTGTTAAAAAAAGAAAAAAAAAGAAGGTAGGATGGTACATAGGATGCAAAGTGGTTACAGCTTCTCTTCATAAGGTTATACAATTGGATTTGCGCCAAAAACAATTATTATATTCGGAAGAAACCTAAAAAATAGGCATGGAGTGGTAGGATCACTTGAATCATAGGTCATGTTTGTGAATATTTCAATATTTACCAATTGGAATATAAAAAATACAAGATATAACAGAGAAAAAAGACAATCAAAAGTTTTTAGGTGGGGCTGGGAGGATCCAAGGGTGTTATTCCCTTGTCAATTATTCAAATCATGGTTGCAGCAGTAGCTGCAACCTAGCAAAGAGCGAATCAAATCCCATAGTAACCAAAAGTTGAAAAAAAGTGTTTTGAAAACAACTGCCTAGTGAAAAAAATTGTCATCTAACGCTGACTCAGGAATAGTAATTTTTATTTCGGTTTTTCTTGAAGGTAAAAGTTTATTGCAAAAAGAAATTTATGGCAATTAAACCCTTCGAAAATGGCGTCAGATAAAATAAAAAGTGTACCATTGGAATCAGCAAGGTCGAAAACCTTGTACAGGGAAATTACAATCCCCCTCCTTGAACAACAAGGAAAATCACTTTTTGTATCGGTACCACTGATCTGTCTCCCGTTTTTTTTTTCTACTCTTTTTCAACAAGCCTAGCATGCTACCAAAACATCACAGAAAGAAGCTTAATCGCTCGTTTTAAACCTATTACTCATATCTACGTGCTTTTTATCAATTTTACAATCAAAAAGTGCCATATAGCACTAAAAACGGCACTTTTGGTACCACTTCTTAAGTGGAAGAGTTCCGAAGCATAAAACGGTACCATTGCAATATATATATGGTCCAAAGCCCCTAACTGGAGGTTTATTATACCCCTCACATATAGTACCCCTCCAGATCCTCTTAGTAAGTTTCATAAATCAACTACTCATCTTAAAAGTGAAAGATTATTGCGAAAAAAATTTACTAAAACTAAAAACTTTTCAACTGAAAATCTACCAAAAACTAAGTTTGAATGACCAACAGTTTTGAATTGAATCTTTAAACTTCACTCTGCGAAGAAGCCTGTGTGCTAGTTTTAACGGCTGTAATTGAGGGGAAAGGACGTTCAAGCAACACTCTGTGCTTCTATCTTGTGCATCTATCTTCTATCTGATACTTACAGGGAATGCTTATGGGGATATTGAACTAAATCATAAAACACTGTAATTATGCATGTTGTCAAAAGAACATATCCAAAATATTTCAAGAACTTCTTAGGGTATGAAGTTGAAAATTTAATGAAATTGCCAGGAGGGTGCTGAACAAAATTGAATGACACTGTGGACAGAAAAGCCATAAAAACGGCGCATTTTTAATTCTGAGGAGCGGCTAAGAATATGACGTTGACATTTCCAGGGGATGTTTGTGGTAATATTAAAATAAATACAAAATACCCCCAAGTGTATCTTGGTTGTCACAATGGCATATATATGCAATAACTCGGGAGCGGCTAATTTTAGAAAGTAGGAACTTTCAAGCTTCAGGGGGATAATGAACTGAGTCATTAGATCCTAGCCTATATGCACTCAGGTAATCAAAAGGCTATCTATGAAATATCTCAGGAACTTCTATGGGTATTGAGTTGAATTGTTAATGGAATGGGTGGGGGGATTCTGAACAAAATCAAAAGATAGTATGGGCATCGAGGGCAAAAAATGGTACATTTCTGATATTTCAAGAACGGCAAAGAGTAAAAGGCTAAAATTTTCACGAAAAGTCACGAGGGTTGTTAAGGTAAATTAAAGACACTAAGTGCATCCTTGTTGTCAAAATGACATTTTTATAATTCCTCAGGAAAGACTAAGCACATTAAGTTAAAAGCTTCAGGGAAAGATTCGTGGGATATTCAACTGAATTCAAAAATATATGCATCCAGGTTGTCAAAATGGCGTATTTGCAATATTTCAGGAACAGCTAAGGTATTAAGTTGAAACTTTCTGGATGTGTTGAATGGGGGGTTCAACTAAATTAAAAGACACTCTGTGCATACAGGTTGTCAAAAGGGGGTTCCTGCAATATCTCAGGTATAGCTAGGGGTATAAATTAACGGCTTAAGGGACACAGCTGAAGCTTTGAGTAGAGTAGATTTTAAATTTTGACTCGGGGAACCGTAGGGAGCTCATCAGGAATAAAAAATGTCTGGAAATTGTTGTTGCATTGATTCTTAGTGTAACAAAAATTCCTTTTACAAAAAACAAAAACAAATGTCAATTGAAAACGAACAGAAATTAGTTAAAAAAAACTAGCTCCACAAGAGAAGCTTTCCAAAGAAAAGTAAAGAGCTACATTTAACAAAAGACATTCAGAGATAAAATAATCCTTAAAGCTTAAACTAAACATAAGTCACTATAAACAAATAAATAAAACCCAAATCGAACAGACATTGCAATATATAATCAGACCATACCTAAAACGAACAAAATATCACAAACAAAAGTAGAGTTAATGCCCTAAGCTTTCTAAAGGCCAGAATGTTATTCGCGCTTTACTAAAAACAAAACACATTTCAAACCTTTCCTCTTTTTAACATTGATAAATCAGAAATTGCTGAGTCCCTAAGGAATTAATATCCATATATATTAAACTGTCAACATGTATTCATAAGTACTTTTCAGTTATCATGGTTATTATGGTGTTGTTTTTTTTTCAAGTCATGACAAATAAAAAACTATTTTCAGTAAGGTGCTAATGATGATTTGATCTTGAACTGCAGAGAGGGCAGAGAATTCCTTAGTAGACATCATATTTAGGGTACGTAACAGTGGTATAGTACTTCTCTAGTACCTCTTCTCTGAACAGATCCATCATCCATCTTGGAGCAATAGATCGAGCTCAGTGAATAACACGATGCCAAACCACAGTCGAATTCTAGAAAAGCCGATTAGTTACAAAGTGTATAGAAAAAATATATAAGCTACACTTAAGAAAAATATTTTCAAGTACAGAACCTTATAGCTGGTTGAACAAATCGCTGCAGAAGAATGGCAAATAAATTCTAACTCTTCCTGAGAATGAACTTTGAGATCTTTGATTGTATTTACCGAGCTTAAGGAGTTGACACTAGCGCTGTATGAATAAGCTTATGCATGAATTCAGCTGTTACATGGAAATTTGTTTAATCGTAAGCACCTAGACTCACGGTTTAATTGATAGGAAGTTGTTTTATTTGGTAAGTTCTGCAGGTAGTTGATAAGCTGTACTTACAACAGCAGGATTATGCTCACACCAATATAAAACTACACCAATGTTACTTAGAAGCGGCACAATATTGCCAATAATGTGATACACCTTAATAAATTAATTGTGATATTGTTCATATGTGATATTGTGATCATTTGTGATATTGTTCATAAGTTCAATTGTGATATTGTTGTGATATTGTTATTAAATAAATTAATTAATAAATTAATTAATTGTCGAGTTAACTGAATTTGATCAAGACGTTTATTTAGTAATGTATTCTTACTGGTTCAAATTCATAGGTTAAAAAATTTTGTAGCTGTGTGTTGAAATGTTACTTAATTGTGGGTGCCGCAGTTAGTGTGTTCTGTACAATTGCGTCGGTTAGTGTCTATTATTAAATGTATTTCTGTGGAAACTTACGGTTCTATTAGTTTTTGCCCTGCTAAAATATTAGCTTTTGAATTTTTCGAAAGTTTAAATAACCATGATCAAGCAGTTTTTAGAAGTAATCAGTGACATGATCAGGATCATGTCATCAGGGTTTTACATAAGGGGATTACTGTCATCAGTAATCAGGATCAGGGTTTTACATAAGGGGACGGCTAAACCACTGTGGGGAGACAATACAACTACTTAAAATTACAATCTTTAGTTATTATATGATTAAAAGTACATGTTTGTGCGCTAGTGTTCAGGTCTTAAGGAGGGGTGGGATAGATCCTCCCGAGCTCTCCGTAGCTATGCCACTTGTAGTGACTTCCGCAAATCACGATTTTCCTGCTCAATTTTCAAATTCTTGTAGTTTAGATGTAACCTTTGCGTAAAAAGTCCTTAATCATAATCAAGAATTTTTGGGAAAAACACGCTTAATAACAAATCCTAATCTATTGGAAAATTGTCAAGCCGACTTTCTAAAAGCTCTGTTTTTTGGCTACTTAGGAACTTATTCAGAAGTTTGCTTCATAGAACATTTTTAAAAATTTCCAAAATTAACTGTTTGGCGTGGTAAAATTTGCAGCGCGTTTTCCGATGAAATTTGAATTACAAAGAGCTGTAAGGAGATAACTGCAATGCAAATGATTATTTTTCATGTATTTCAGGGTATTTGGAGCAGGGATTACTTGTGACAAACCCTACGTTACTTCGCAAGAACTATTTATTTAGTATAGACAGCAAGCTTGACCTTCTCAGTATATTACCAACTGATTTTTTATATCTGTTTTCTGAAAGTGGTCTCGGATACTGTTCAAACGCACCATGTCCGGTGCTAATCAGATCAAATCGATTACTTAGAATTAGACGACTTCTTACATTCCTTGACCGGACCGAAACACATACGAATTTTCCAAACATTTTTCGTATTTGTAAAGTTATTACTTTCCTAATAATAATCATTCACTGGAATGCATGTATATACTTTGGAGTAAGTAATGCAATAGGATTTGGCAGTGATGAGTGGGTAGTTAAAGATTTAGTAGCTGAGAATAAAACGCTTAGCAGTCAATACATTTATGCATTCTTTTGGTCAACTTTGACCCTCACCACCATTGGCGAAACCCCACCGCCGGAACTAGAAATTGAATATATTTTTACAATTGTTGATCTAATGATTGGAGTGCTTATTTTTGCTACTATTGTTGGAAATATTGGAAGCATGATTACAAATATGAACGCTGCGAGAACTGAATTCCAGAATAAAATGGACGGAATTAAACAGTATATGGAGTTTCGAAAAGTGTCGAAAGAGCTGGAAGATAGGGTTATAAAATGGTTTGACTACTTGTGGTCAAATAAGCAAAGTTTGAATGAAGAAGAAATTCTTGGAACTCTGCCAGATAAGCTGAAAGCAGAAATAGCTATTCACGTTCATCTTGATACCTTGAAAAAAGTGAAAATTTTTCAAGACTGTGAGCCCGGTTTACTAACAGAACTGGTCTTGAAGCTGAAGGTAATTTAATATTCTAAATTTTCAATCTGATTTTCAATATCTTACAGACTACAAATTTCAGATTCATAAAAATTAAAAATCTTAGATTTTTCAAATTTGAAAAAGCATAATAGTGTATATATTTTACCAAAGAACTTTAAAGGCGGGGAAGGGAATTAGACTTAAGACCTCCATCTAGTAATTTCATTTTAATTTATAAATAAATAAGGTAAAACCACATTCACTCCCTCTTAAGTAAGTTTTGAGTTTTATCTCCCAGGAATAATACATTTTGTTCTAAAAATAGATAACAAAGGAATCATAAGATCAGATTTACCAACTTTGACAATGTATCTAGTTTTATGAATAAGTGTATTTAAAATTTTCCATTGAAAATTTTATCGCTTTATTTTTTCTTTTTCTCTGTTCTTGCGTTTATCTGTTTTGTTGTTTGTATTTTCTATCAGTATAAAGGGCAGACTAGGATTATCGCTCCATGATGTTGGCTATTGCTATATGGGTTTTACATTGGGCTTAAATCTGTTTGTATTCTTATGAATTATCAAAGTGAACACAATTAGCCGAAAATTTGGGTAAAAAACAAAAGCAAAAAAAAAAAAAATACCAGAGGAGGGCAATATGTCTTCGGCTTGTGGTTGTTATTAAATAAATAAAAAAAAAAATTTCCAACTGAAAGTAAGGAATAACATTAAAACTTAAAACGAACATAAATTATCAAGGATATCTTTTAAAAGATTTTTTCTTTCATTCCTTTCAGTCATTTTATAATTGCTCAACTTGTGACTTTTATTTTCATAAAAAATAGTTTTGACCTCTTTGGCCGTTTTGTTACTATGCCTTGCAAAATTATTCCACAAATATCGCTAATTTAAGTTACGTGGGAGAATCTTTCCATGGAGAAATTGCTCTTGGGGGAAGAGAATTTTCCATTGAGGGGGAGCTGGATTTACCAACATTATATAAAAAAGATCAGCAATTAAATAAAAAACAAGTTTTCTCAACTGAAAGTAAGAAGCAACATTAAAGCTTAAAAAGAACAGAAACTATTACGTATATGAGATGTGTTGCCTCTCCTCAATATATCGGTTTTACGCTAAAGTTTCCTTTTTAACTTTTAAAAGATGTTATTATTCTAATTAAACAGCCTTTGTGTTTCAGGAGTCATTCTAAAGCAACTGGAACAAAATTAAACTTAGGTTATTATAAGGCTATTATTATTTAAAAAAAGTAAAATTAATATACAAATTCCATTTTAATTATTCATGTACGGTGAGCCATATTCAAAACCTTTATCAATTCAAAAACGTTCAGAAATTCAAATTAAAAAAAAAATGTTTTTAACTTTAAGTAAGGAGCGATATTAAATCTTAAAACGAACAGAAATTATTCCATATATGAAACGGGCTGTTCCCTCCTTAACGCCCTGCTCTTTACGTTTAAGTTTTTTATTGTTTTATAAAGTAGAGTTGTGAGAAAGGGTCAAACATTAGCTTAAAGAGTGGGGCGTTGAGGAGGGGACAACCCCTTTCATATACGGAATAATTTCTGTTCGTTTTAAGTTTTAATGTTACTCCTTATTTTCAGTTAGAAAAAACTTTTTTTTTTATTTAATCTCAATCTAATATCGAAAAAACATCAAAATATTATCTTGTTTTTCTTTACCGTCTTATTTTTCGTTACTATTGTTACAGCCATATTTTTTTACTGTTTACTATTTCAAAGTTGTATTTACTTTTGAATTTCACGTACGACTTCAATTTCGTGAATTTCTGGGTACTTCTTACTCAAATCACCGAAGTTTTTTTAATTATTAATTAAAAAAAAAATGTTGCCACTAAATAAGTTTTTCAAAGAAAAGTAAAGAACTTCATTAAAAACAAAATGAGAAAAATAAAATCAAATAATCTACCAAGCGTGAAACTACCACAAATCAGCATCGATAAATAAATGAAACCTAAAACGAACAGAAATTACAATAAATAACCGAGTCAAACCCAAAACGGCAGAAATTAACATGAGCAGGTCTCAAAACTCCTATGCCTTCCCAAGTCCAGAACATGATTTGCTCTTTACTGAAAAAAATATATATGTTTTCACTTTTATAGCTTTAATAAATCAAATAATATTAACATTTTAATTAATAAATATCAGTATGTGTATATTAAACTGACAATGCACATTCATAAAATAGCACATTCACAAAAATATTTTTTTTTAATAATCATATTTTCTTCTTATCTATAAGATTAATCTTTCCGGTTTAATAAAAAAAATTATTTTTCTGGGCAAACCAGAAAAAAAAATTGTTTTTATTTCACAAAACAAAGTTCTTTTGACTTTAGTCAATTGTAACTTTGATCTTAAAATTTAGGAAATCATAAACGTCAGTAAAAGTTAGCACAAAATACATTGCAAATTAAATCTTATACACCAAATTTTACATCAAACTAATTTTATTACAGCTATGTTACAGCTATTATTACAGCTATATTATTCTTACAGCTATGAATATATCAACAAAAATTTCTGCATCAAAATTGATGGTGAACCTCTTAGCGCATTTAAAAGGAATTAAAAAGCATACAATTTGATCAATTTGACGAAAAGAAAACTGATCTTATGTCACAAAACAGAAACAGAATCTTTAGAAGTTTTTATTTCACAAAACAAAGTTCTTTTGACTTTAGTCAATTGTAACTTTGATCTTAAAATTTAGGAAATCATAAACGTCAGTAAAAGTTAGCACAAAATACATTGCAAATTAAATCTTATACACCAAATTTTACATCAAACTAATTTTATTACAGCTATGTTACAGCTATTATTACAGCTATATTATTCTTACAGCTATGAATATATCAACAAAAATTTGTGCATCAAAATTGATGGTGAACCTCTTAGCGCATTTAAAAGGAATTAAAAAGCATACAATTTGATCAATTTGACGAAAAGAAAACAGAATCTTATGTCACAAAACATGATAAAACTATAGAATTAAATGTTTTAATGTATGATATTTGGTAGGCTATTCTAAATAAGAGCATATCTTTCTTTAAAATTTTGGATTTAATTTTATGATGGAGTTTATTATCACTTATAAAAACCAGGTCCAGCAATTTTTTTGGGATGAGTTATCATAACTAACAATTGGGGTATTTAAACAAAGAATAAATTACTAGTGAACTATCAATTAATTAATTTGACAAACAACACACTAGCGATGATTTTAAATTATTCATCCCATGCGCTGATTCGATTAAAGGAAAGATGCTGTGCCACACGATGTGCAATGCTACTGAAGTCTTTTTTTTACTTTTTTTTCGAAGTCGTAGCCCATTGAATTTTGGAATACGAACTTAATTTTTTTTTCTTGGTTAAAATATCACTGTAGCCCTATTTTATGTATTTACGGTATTAGGCAATTTCAGTAAATTCAAGGCCATATCCAGGGGAGGTTAGGGGATTTGACCCCCCCCCCCATAGAAAAAAATGTTTGTCTGACTTGTAAAAAACGTAACAAAATGAATATAAACAAGTTCTATAAGTGTTTTTTAGATTTTTTATTGTACCCCCCACTCCTCCCGAAAAAATATTTTGTACCCCCTCTCCCCCCAAAAAATTTAATAAAAAAAATAAATCCTGGATACGGCCCTGGTAGAACTATTTCTTAAATGACCTCCAAAACCCTTCATTGGACCCTCCCATAAGAGGTCTGTATACCGTATTTGGGAAAAACTGCTGTATGATGATTGGTCTTTGTTTAAAGTTCAAAAGAGCAGGAATTGCCCTTAGAAGGGCAAATTGTCAATCCTTTTAAATCCCACCCTAAACTCTAAAAATATTCTTTAATTTCAACCTTAACAATTCAAAATAAAAACCTAGTCTCTAATTCCAAATTTTAATAATGTTTGTTTCGAATTTGAGATCATGTGTACTAATACAAGAGCCATAGGATTTCATTAAAATGTGAATTTAGTGTTGCTTTTACAGAATACATAATAGGTGTGCCCTTGTTAATTTATTCTTGCTTAAAGTTTGAATCAAAAGAGTATAAGAGTATAAAAAGTTTGAATCAAATAGTTCTATCAAAGAGTATAAAAGTGCACAAAATTTGCACTTTACTGAAAAAAAACAAATGTTTTTACTTTTATAACTCTAATAAATCAAATAATATTAACATTTTAATTACTAAATTTCAGTATATGTATATTAAACTGACAATGCACATTCATTTTATTTTTCAGTAAAGTGCAAATTTTGTTCTGGGCTTGGGAAGGCATAGGGGTTTTGCGCCTAACTTACGTTAATTTCTTCTTATTTTGAGTTTGACTTGGTTAATTATTGTAATTTCTGTTTGTTTTGGGTTTCATTTATTTATCGATGCTGTTTTGCGGTAGTTTCACACTTGCTAAATTATTTGATTTTATTTTTGCTCATTTTTTGTTAAATGGAGTTCTTTACTTTTCTTTGAAAAACTTATTTTGTGGAAAAAGTTTTTTTTTACTAATCTATATTCGTTTTATATTTGCATAGTCTTTTCAGGAAAAAAGAAAATAATACTTTAAATCTTTTCGTTTTTTAAGACTTTATAGTTTGGCCTGCTATTTGCTTGCTGGAGAAAATTTTTCAGCAATTTTTACCAACATACACCCTTTTAAAAATCTGGACACAAATTTTACTGTTTAATTTAGTTTCATGCCTCCTCTAGTTGACCTGAAATGGAAAACTTGATACTATTCGCAAAAAAATCTGTTTACTTTCTTTGATAGCTTGGATATACTTACGCTATTTTGATTTGGTTAAATTTTAAGAGCAGAAGTAGCCCTGAAAGTTTGAACATAATACCCTTAGTTGTTCTTGGGATACTGCTGAGATGCCTTATTGGGATTTAGCATTATCACAGTGCAATTTGAATTAATCTTTAGGCAACATTTAGTTTTTAAACATAATGGGCAAATGGGAGGGTGGGCGTGGGAGGGTGGGAGTGGAAGGGGGATTAGCTGCCCTCCAATCACTTTCGACTATTAAAAAGGGCATCAGCCCTTTCTATTTTCAATTGAATAAGGCCTTTTCGAAGTTCCCACGACAACTCCTTTGATACGAAGTGTCCTGGTCTAAACAACAACAACAACAAAAAATAATACATTATACCCACATCGATCTTTACTATAAAAAAGTCAAGCCTTCCTATAGCTTTTTACTATTAAAAAGGGCACTAGGCCTTTCGATTTCCAATAAAAGAGCCCTTTTTGGAAACGACAACGCTTTCTATAAAAGTAGAGAGGTATCATGAGTTCCGGGACGAACATAATTAATGCTTGTTCTTATGGTTTTTGTCACTGAGAATGAAAAAAACAGGATTTTTCTCACTTTGATGTATTTTCATGGTTTATTGATTCTAATGGGGTCAATGACACCTCTTTCAAGGTCGATTTATTTGTTGTTTCCATGTGTATTGTCTCCGGAGCGAAGTTTGCACATGCGCATTGACGGTGGGGGGGGGGGGGAGATGTATTGATCCATGAAGGGGAGAGACTTTCCGAGAAATTGATTGCGTAATTGAAGGGGGGAGAATTTCCGAGAAATTGATTGCGTAATCGACTAGGACAAGTGAATTTCCGAGAACTTGATTGCGTAATCGAAGGGGAAGTTGATTTCTGAGAAAATGATTGCTTAATCGAAGGGGAAGTGGATTTCCGAGAAATTGATAGCGTAATCAAAGGGGAGAGGATTTCCAAGAAATTGATTGCGTAATCGAAGGGGAGAGGATTTCCGAGAAATTGATTTGCATAATCGAGGGGAATCACTGATTCACGAAATGGGAATTAAGAAACAAATATGGCTTCTTTGATGTTAGGTCCGAGGGATAAACGGTCTTTAGGTCAGAGAGATAAATTAATATTCTATTTTTAAATATGGCTTCTTTGATCTTTAGTGTCAGGAATTAGAAATGACATCACTTGTTATCTTGGAATTATGCGGGAGTCTAATGAGATCGAAAAATCCTTTTTTAAATACGGCTTCTCTGATCTTTAAGTCAGAGAGATAAATTAATATTCTATCGAAACCATAATAGTGTAGCTAGGAACATCTTAGAGATGAAGAGATTAACGCGGGAAAGGGTTTTCTAGGAATTTCAAATGTGACAGCGCAGGGATGCCAAAACAAAAGGAACACGCAGAAATTACTTTTAGGGGATTATTTGGGCGAAACCGTTTGAGACATTTTTGAAGATGATTTGGGCGAAACCGTTTGATGCATTTTAGAAGATGATTTTAGAAGATGATTTAGAAGATGATTTTAGGGTGAAACTCTGTGGTAGTTATAATACACAAGTTCCATTTGAACAGCGTTGTGAGGTCCCTTACCCCAACAACCCCCCTACCCCAACCCCAAAAGGCCCCCCACCCCCAACCCCAATAGGCCCCCGGGCCCCCAATTGCCCCCGAGCCTCAAAAGGCCCCCGGCCCACCAAATGCCCCCAAGCCCCCCAAATGTCCCCCGGACCCCCAAATACCCCCCAGACCCCCAAATGCCCCCCAGGCCCCCAAAGGCCCCCCGGCCCCCCCAAAGAGCCCCCGGAGCCCCCAAAGAGCCCCCACCCCCCCAACTTTATTGCCCCATCTTTTTATTAATACTTTTTTATTTGCGCATTTGAGACACAGAAGGGCCCCATCCCCCCAACTTTTGGCTCCCCATCCCACCATTAGTGTTTTGTTGTGTTTTGACCTTATCACACTTACATTCTCTTGATTTTTCAAAGTTCATTTTGAATTTTTTTCTTTGAAATACAAGAGTTGGAATATTTCAGTATTGTTTTGTATTGGTTTACCTTGTCACAGTTAAATTATCTTGATTTTTCAAATTTTATTTCGTTGAAATGCAAGAATTGGAATATTTCAGTAGTGTTTTGTCATGGTTTACCATAACACAATTACATTATCTTAACTTTTCAAAGTTCATCTTGGACTTCGTTCATTGAACTGCAAGAGTTGGATTATTTCAGTAGTGTTTTGTCGTGGTTTACCTTGTCACACTTACATTATCTTAATTTTTCAAAGTTCATTTTGAATTTCTTTCATTGAAATGCAAGAGTTGGATTATTTCAGTAGTGTTTTGTAGTGTTTTAACTTGTCACATTTACATTCTCTTTATTTTTCAAAGTTCATTTTGTATTTATTTCATTGAAATGCAAGAGTTTGAATATTTCAGTAGTATTATGTTGTAGTTTACCTTGTCACAGTTTCATTCTCTTGATTTTTCAAAGTATATTTTGAATTTCTTTTATTGAAATGCAATAGCGGGATTATTTCAGTAGTGTTTTGTCGTGGTTTACCTTGTCACAGTTACATTCTCTTAATTTTTCAAAGTTCATTTTGAGATTCTATCGATGAAATGCAAGAGTTGGAATATTTCAGTAGTGTCTTGATGTGCTTTACCTTGTCACAGTTACATTCTCATGATTTTTCAAAATTTATTTTGGATTTCTTTCATTGAAATGCAAGAGTTGGAATATTTCAGTAGTGTTTTGTTGTGCTTTACCATGTCACAGTTACATTCTAATTATTTTTCAAAGTTCATTTTGAATTTCTTTAGTGAAATGCAAGAGTTGGAATATTTCAGTAGTGTTTGTCGTGGTTTACCATGTCATAGTTACATTCTCTTGATTTTTCAAAGTTCATTTTGAATTTCTTTCGCGCAATGCAAGAGATGGAATATTTCAGTAGTGTTTTGTCGTGGTTTACCTTGTCACAGTTACATTTTCTTTATTTTTCAAAGTTCATTTTGGATTTCTTTCCTTGAAATGTAAGAGTTTGAATATTTCAGTAGTGTTTTGTCATCGTATACCTTGTCACAGTTAGATTTTCATAATTTTTCAAAGTTCATTTTGAATTTCTTTCATTGAAATGCAAAAGTTGGATTATTTCAGTAGTGTTTTGTTGTGGTTTACCATATCACAATTACATTCTCTTGATTTTTCAAAGTTCATTTTGGATTTCTTTCATTGAAATGCAAGAGTTGGAATATTTCAGTAGTGTTTTGTTGTGGTTTACCTTGTCTGAGACACATTCTCTTGATTTTTCAAAGTTCATTTTGAATTCCTTTCATTGAAATTCAAGACTTTGAATATTTCAATAGTTTCTCATAGTGATTTAGCTTTTCACAGTTAAATTATCTACATTTTTCAAAGTTCATTTTGAATTTCTATTATTGAAATGCAAGAGTTGGAATATTTCAGTAGTGTTTTGATGTGCTTTACCTTGTCATAGTTACATTCTCATGATTTTTCAAAATTTATTTTGGATTTCTTTCGTTGAAATGCAAGAGTTGGAATATTTCAGTAGTGTTTTGTTATGGTTTACCTTGTCAAAGTTGCATTCTCATGATTTTTCAAAGTTCATTTTGAATTTCTTTAGTGAAATGCAAAAGTTGGAATATTTCAGTAGTGTTTTGTCGTGGTTTACCATGTCACAGTTACATTCTCTTGATGTTTCAAAGATCATTTTGAATTTCTATCGTGAAATGCAAGAGTTGGAATATTTCAGTAGTGTTTTGTCGTGGTTTACCTTGTCACAGTTACATTCTCTTGATTTTTAAAAGTTAATTTTGGATTTCTTTCATTGAAATACAAGAGTTGGAATATTTCAGTAGTATTTTGTCGTGGTTTACCTTGTCACAGCTACATTCTCTTGATTTTTCAAAGTTCATTTTGTATTTCTTTCCTTGAAATGCAAGAGTTGGAATATTTCAGTAGTGTTTTGTCGTGGTTTACCTTGTCATAGTTACATTCTCTTGATTTTTCAAAGTTACATTGTCTTTATTTCTTTCAAGGAAATGCAAGAGTGGGTATGTTTAAATAATCGATCTTCATGGTTTACTTTGTCAAACTTACATTCTCTTTATTTCTAAATGATAATTTTGGTTGACTTTTATTAAAATGGAACAGATGGAATGTGTAAGTTGAGTTTTCTTGTTTTTTATCCGGTCACGGTTACATTCTTTTGATTTTTCAAAGTACCTTTTGAATTTCTTTCATTGAAATGCAAGAGTTGGAATATTTCAGTAGTGTTTTGTTGTGCTTTACCTTGTCACAGTTACATTCTCTTGATTTTTCAAACTTCATTTTGAATTTCTGTCGTTGAAATGCAAGAGTTGGAATATTTCAATAGTGTTTTGTCGTGGTTTACCCTGTCACAGTTACATTCTCTTGATTTCTAAAAGTTAATTTTTGAATTTCTTTAATTGAAATGCACGACTTGGAATATTTCAGTAGCGTTTTGTCGTGGTTTACCTTGTCACAGTTACATTCTCTTAATTTTTCAAAGTTCATTTTGAATTTTCATCGATGAAATGAAAGAGTTGGAATATTTAAGTAGTGTTTTGTTGTGCTTTACCTTGTCATAGTTACATTCTCATGATTTTTCAAAATATATTTTGTATTTCTTTCTTTGAAATGCAAGAGTTGGAATATTTCAGTAGTGTTTTGTTGTGCTTTACCTTGTCACAGTTACATTCTCTTGATTTTTCAAAGTTCATTTTGAATTTATTTATCGAAATGCAAGAGTTGGAATATTTCAGTAGTGTTTCGTCGTGGTTTACCATGTCACAGTTACATTCTCTTGATTTTTCAAAGTTCATTTTGAATTTCTTTCGCGCAATGCAAGAGTTGGAATATTTAAGTTGTGTTTGTCGTGGTTTACCTTGTCACAGTTACATTCTCTTGATTTTTCAAAGTTCATTTTGGATTTCTTTCCTGGAAATGCAAGATTTGGAATATTTCAGTAGTGTTTTGTCGTGGTTTACCTTGTCACAGTTACTTTCTCTTGATTTTTCAAAGTTACATTATCTTAATTTTTAAAAGTTCATTTTGAATTTCTATCGTTCAAATGCAAGAGTTGGAATATTTCAGTAGTGTCTTGATGTGCTTTACCTTGTCACAGTTACATTTTCATGATTTTTCAAAATATATTTTGAATTTCTTTCATTGAAATGCAAGAGTTCGAATATTTCAGTAGTGTTTTGTTGTGCTTTACCTTGTCACAGTTACATTCTCTTGATTTTTCAAAGTTCATTTTGAATTTCTTTAGTGGAATATTTCAGTAGTGTTTTGTTGTGGTTTACCTTCTCACAGTTACATTCTCTTGATTCTCCAAAGTTCATTTTTGAATTTATTCATTTAAATGCAAGAGTTGGAATATTTCAGTAGTGTTTTGTATTTGTTTACCTTATAACATTTACATTTACTTGATTATTCAAAGTTCATTTTGGATTTCTTTCCTTGAAATGCAAGATTTGGAATATTTCAGTAGTGTTTTGTCGTGGTTTACCTTGTCACAGTTACTTTCTCTTGATTTTTCAAAGTTACATTCTCTTAATTTTTCAAAGTTCATTTTGAATTTCTATCGTTGAAATGCAAGAGTTGGAATATTTCAGTAGTGTCTTGATGTGCTTTACCTTGTCACAGTTACATTCTCTTGATTTTTCAAAATTTATTTTGGATTTCTGTTAGTGAAATGCAATAGTTGGAATATTTCAGTTGTGTTTTGTTGAGGTTTACCATATCAAATTTACATTCTCTTGATTTTTCGAAGTTCATTTTGAATTTATTTCTTGAAATTAAAGAGTTTTAGTATTTATGTATTGTTTCGTAGTGGTTTACCTTGTCATAGTTACATTCTCTTGATTTTTCAAAGTTCATTTTGGATTTCTTTCGCGAAATACAAGAGTTGGATTATTTCAGTAGTGTTTTGTCGTGGTTTACCTTGTCACAGCTACATTCTCTTGATTTTTAAAAGTTAATTTTGGATTTATTTCCTTGAAATGCAAGAGTTTGAATATTTCAATAGCGTTTGTTTATGGTATACCATGTTAAAGTTGCAGTTTCATTTTGTTATAAAGTTCATTTTGGACTTTCTTCGTTGTAATGTAATTGGTAAACTATTTCAGAAGTGTTTTGTCATGGTTTTCCTTATCACCGTTAGAGTCTCTTAAATTTCCAAATAAAATTTTGTATTTCTTTCCTAGAAATGCAAGAGTAAAAATATATTAAGAGTTTCTTTTCGTTGTTTTACCTGTAACACTTACATTCTCTTGATTCTTTCAAAGTTCTTTTTTGATTTCTTTACTTGAAATGTAAGAGTTAGAATATTTCGTTAGTGTTTTGTCGTGGTTTATCTTGTCACAGTAACATTCTCTTGATTTTTCAAAGTTACATTATCTTGATTTATTTCGTTGAAATGCAAGAGTGGGAATATTTCAGTAGTGTTTTGTCGTGGTTTACCTTGTCACACTTACATTCTCTTGATTTTTCAAAGTTCATTTTGGATTTCTTTCGTTGAAATGGAAGAGTTGGAATATTTCAGTAGTGTTTTGTCCTGGTTTATCCTGTCACAGTTACATTCTCTTGATTTTTCAAAGTTCATTTTGAATTTCTTTCATTGAAATGCAAGAGTTGGAATATTTCATTAGTGTTTTGTTGTGCTTTACCTTGTCACAGTTACATTCTCTTGATTTTTCAAACTTCATTTTGAATTTCTTTCGTTGAAATGCAAGAATTGGAATATTTCAGTAGTGTTTTCTCGTGGTTTACCTTGTCACAGTAACATTCTCTTGATTTTTCAAAGTTTATTTTTGGATTTCTTTCATTGAAATGCAAGAGTTGGATTATTTAAGGAGTGTTTTCTCGTGGTTTACCTTGTCACAGTTACATTCTTTTGATTTTTCAAAGTTCATTTTGAATTTCTTTCGTTGAAATGCAAGAGTTGGAATATTTCAGTAGTGTCTTGATGTGCTTTACCTTGTCACAGTTACATTCTCATGATTTTTCAAAATATATTTTGGATTTCTTTCGTTGAAATGCAAGAGTTGGAATATTTCAGTAGTGTTTTGATGTGCTTTACCTTGTCACAGTTACATTCTCTTGATTTTTCAAAGTTCATTTTAAATTTCTTTCATCGAAATGCAAGAGTTGGAATATTTTAGTAGTGTATTTGTCGTGGTTTACATTTTCACATTTACATTCTCATGAATTTTCAAAGTTCATTTTGAATTTCTTTCGCGCAATGCAAGAGTTGGAATATTTCAGTTGTGTTTGTCGTGGTTTACCTTGTCACAGTTACATTCTCTTGATTTTTCAAAGTTCATTTTTGATTTCTTTCCTGGAAATGCAAGATTTGGAATATTTCAGTAGTGTTTTGTCGTGGTTTACCTTGTCACAGTTACATTCTATTGATTTCTCAAAGTTACATTCTCTTAATTTTTAAAATTTAATTTTGAATTTCTGTCGTTGAAATGCAAGAGTTGGAATATTTCATTAGTGTCTTGTTGTGCTTTACCTTGACACAGTTACATTTTCTTGATTTTTCAAAGTTCATTTTGGATTTCTTTCGTTGGAATGCAAGAGTTCGAATATTTCAGTAGTGTCTTGTCGTGCTTTACCTTGTCACAGTTATATTCTCTTGATTTTTCAAAGTTCATTTTGAATTTCTTTAGTGGAATATTTCAGTTGTGTTTTGTCGTGGTTTACCTTGTCACAATTACATTCTCTTGATTTTTCAAAGTTCATTTTGGATTTTTTTCCTGGAAATGCAAGATTTGGAATATTTCAGTAGTGTTTTGTCGTGGTTTACCTTGTCACAGTTACATTCTCTTGATTTTTCAAAGTTCATTTTGGATTTCTTTCCTGGAAATGCAAGATTTGGAATATTTAAGTAGTGTTTAGTGGTGGTTTACCTTGTCACAGTTACTTTCTCTTGATTTTTCAAAGTTACATTCTCTTAATTTTTCAAAGTTCATTTTGAATTTCTATCGTTGAAATGCAAGAGTGGGAATATTTCAGTAGTGTCTTGATGTGCTTTACCTTGTCACCGTTACATTCTCTTGATTTTTCAAAATATCATTTTGGTTTTCTTTCGTTGAAATGCAAGAGTTGGAATATTTCAGTTGTGTTTTGTTGTGCTTTACCTTATCACAGTTGCATTCTCTTGATTTTTCAAAGTTCATTTTGAATTTCTTTCGTGAAATTCAGGAGTTTGAATATTTAAGTAGTGTTTCGTCGTGGTTTACCATGTCATTGTTACATGCTCTTGATTTTTCAAAGTTCATTTTGGATTTCTTTCGTTGAAATGCAAGAGTTGGAATATTTCAGTTGTGTTTTGTCGTGGTTTACCTTGTCACAGTTACATTCTCTTGATTTTTCAAAGTTCATTTTGGATTTCTTTCCTGGAAATACAAGATTTGGAATATTTCAGTAGTGTTTTGTCATGGTTTACCTTTTCAAAGTTAAATTCTATTGATTTTCCAAAGATCATTTGTGAATTTCCTCAGCGGAAATTAAGGAGTTGGAATATTTCAATATTGTTTTGTCGGGGTTCAATTTGTCACACTTACTGTCTCTTGATTTTTCAAAGATAAGTTTTGATTTTTTTGTTTTAAATGCACTAGTTTTAATATTTCAGTAGGGTTTTGTGATGGTTTACCTTGTCACACTTACATTCTCTTGATTTTTCAAAGTTCCTTTTGTCTTTCTTTCGTTGAAAATCAAGAGTTGGAATATTTCAGTGCTGTATTTTCATGGTTTACATTGTCACAGTTACATTATCTTGATTTTTAAAAGTTCATTTTTGTATTTCTTTCATTGAAATGCACGGGTTTGAATATTTCAGTAGTGTTTTGTTTTGGTTTGTCTTGTCACAGTTACATTCTCTTGATTTTTCAAAGTTCATTTTGGATTTATTTCATTGAAATGCAAGAGTTGGAATATGTCAGTAGTGTTTTGTTGTGCTTTACTTTGTCACAGGTACTTTTTTATGATTTTTCAGTTTGTTTTGGATTTCTTTCGTTGAAATGCAACAGTTGGAATATTTCAGTAGTGTTTTGTAGTGGTTTACCTTGTCACACTTACATTCTCTTGATTTTTCAAAGTTCATTTTGGATTTCTTTCGTTGAAATGCAAAACACAGTAGTGTTTTGTCGTGGTTTACCTTATCACAATTACATTCTCTTGATTTTTCAATGTTCATTTTGGATTTCTTTTGTTGAAATGCAAGAGTTGGAATATTTCAGTAGTGTTTTGTTGTGGTTTACCTAGTCACAGTTACATTCTCTTGATTTTTCAAAGTTGATTTTGAATTTCTTTCATTGAAATGCAAGAGTTGGATTATTTTAGTAGTGTTTTGTCGTGGTTTACCTTGTCACAGTTACATTCTCATGATTTTTCAAAGTTCATTTTGAATTTCATTCATTGAAATGCCAGAGTTGGATTATTTCAGTAGTGTTTTGTTGTGGTTTACCTTCTCACACTTACATTCTCTTGATTTTTCAAAGTTCATTTTGGATTTCTTTCTTTAAAATGCAAGAGTTGGAATATTTCAGTAGTGTTTTGTTGTGCTTTACCTTGTCACAGTTACATTCTCTTGATTTTTTTAAGTTTATTTTGAATTTCTTGATTTTTAAAAGTTCATTTTGTATTTATTTCATTGAAATGCAAGAGTTGGATTATTTCAGTAGTGTTTTGTCGTGGTTTACCTTGTCACAGTTACATTCTCTTGATTTTTCAAAGTTCATTTTGGATTTCTTTAGTCGTAATGCAAAACACCGTAGTGTTTTGTTGTGGTTTACCTTATCACAATTATAATATATTGATTTTTAATATTTCATTCTGGATTTCTTTTGTTGAAATGAAGGATTTGGAATAATTTAATTAGTGTTTTGTTAGGGTTTACTTTGTCGAAGTTACGTTCTCTTGATTTTTCAAAGTTCATTTTGAATTTCTTTCATTGAAATGCAAGAGGTTGATAATTTTAGTAGTGTTTTGTCGTGGTTTACCTTGTCACAGTTACATTCTCATGATTTTTCAAAGTTCATTTTGAATTTCATTCATTGAAATGCCAGAATTGGATTATTTCAGTAGTGTTTTGTTGTGGTTTACCTTCTCACACTTACATTCTCTTGATTTTTCAAAGTTCATTTTGGATTTCTTTCGTTGAAATGCAAGAGTTGGAATATGTCAGTATTGTTTTGTTGTGCTTTACCTTGTCACAGTTACATTCTCTTGATTTTTTTAAGTTTATTTTGAATTTCTTGATTTTTCAAAGTTCATTTTGAATTTCTTTCATTGAAATGCAAGAGTTGGATTATTTCAGTAGTGTTTTGTCGGGGTTTACCTTGTCACAGTTACATTCTCTTGATTTTTCAAAGTTCATTTTGAATTTCTTTCATTGAAATGCAAAATTTGGATTATTTCAGTAGTTTTTTGTAGTGGTTTAACTTTTCACAGTTACATTCTCTTGATTTTTCAAAGTTCATTTTGGATTTCTTTCATTGAAATGTTACATTACATGTTACATGTTACATTCTCTTGATTTTTCAAAGTTCATTTTGAATTTCTTTCGTTGAAATGCAAGAGTTGGAATATTTCAGTAGTGTTTTGTCGTGGTTTACCCCTGTCAGACTTACATTCTCTTGATTTTTCAAAGTTCATTTTGGATTTTTTTCGTTGTAATGCAAGAGTTGGAATATTTTAGTAGTGTTTTGTTGTGCTTTACCTTGTTACAGTTGCAGTCTCTTGATTTTTCAAAGTTCGTTTTGGATTTCTTTCGTTGAAATGTAAGAGTTGGAAATATTTCAATAGTGTTTTGTCGTGGTTTACGATGTCACTGTTACATTCTCTTGATTTTTCAAAGTTCATTTTGAATTTCTTTCGTTGAAATGCAAGAGTTGAAATATTTCAGTAGTGTTTTGTCGTGGTTTACCATATAATAATTAAATTCTCTTGATTTTTCGAAGTTCATTTCGGATTTCTTTCATTAAAATGCAAGAGTTGGAATATTTCAGTGGTGTTTTGTCGTAGTTTACCTTGTCAAATTTACATTCTATTGATTTTTCAAAGTTAATTTTGAATTTATTTCATTTAAATGAAAGAGTTGGATCATTTCAGTAGTGTTTTGTCATGGTTTAACATTTCAAAGATAAATTTTATTGATTTTTTCAAAGTTTATATTCAATTTCAATCGTTAAAATGCAAGAGTTGATATACTTCATTAGTGTTTTGTCGTGGTTTACCTTGTCACAGTTACATTCTCTTAATTTTTCAAATTTAATTTTGAATTTCTTTCGTTGAAATGCAAGAGTTGGAATATTTCAGTAGTGTCTTGTCGTGGTTTTCCTTGTCACAGTTACATTCTCTTGATTTCTCAAAGTTCATTTTTGGATTTCTTTCATTGAAATGCAAGAGTTGGAATATTTCAGTAGTGTTTTGTCGTGGTTTAACTTGACACAGTTACATTTTCTTGATTTTTCAAAGTTCATTTTGGATTTCTTTCATTGAAATGAAAGAGTTGGAATATTTCAATAGTGTTTTGTTATGGTTTACCTTGTCACAGTTACATTCTTTTGATTTTTCAAAGTTTATTTTGTATTTCATTCGTTGAAATGCGAGAGTTGGAATATTTCAGTAGTGTTTTTTCGTGTTTTACCCTGTCACAGTCACAGTCTCTTGATATTCTGTCGTTGAAATGCAAGAGTTAGACTATTTCAGTAGTATTTTGTTCTGGTTTATCTTGTCAGAGTTATATTTTCTAGATGTTTCAGTGTTGATTTGGGATTTCTTTCGTTGAAATGCAAGAGTTGAATTATTTCCGTATTGTTTTGTTGTGATTTACCTTGTCACAGTTACATTATCTTGATTTTTCAAAGTTCATTTTGAATTTCTTTCATTGAAATGCAAGAGATTGATTATTTCAGTAGTGTTGTGTTAGTATTTACCCAATCACAAATATATTTTCTTGATTGTTAAAATTTTATTTTGAATTTCATTTACTCAAATGCACGAGTTAGAGTTTTTCAGATGTGTTTTGTGGCTGTTTACCTTGTCACTGTTATATTCTCTTGATCTTTCAAAGCTAATTTTTAATTTCTTTCGTTGAAAGACAAGAGTTGGAATATGTCAGTATTGTTTTGTTGTGGTTTACCTTGTCACAGTTACATTCTCTTGATTTTTTTAAGTTTATTTTGAATTTCTTGATTTTTCAAAGTTCATTTTGCATTTCTTTCATTGAAATGCAAGAGTTGGATTATTTCAGTAGTGTTTTGTCGTGGTTTACCTTGTCACAGTTACATTCTCTGAATTTTTCAAAGTTCATTTTGAATTTCTTTCGTTGAAATGCAAGAGTTGGATTATTTCAGTAGTGTTTTGTAGTGGTTTACCTTGTCACAGTTACATTCTCTTGATTTTTCAAAGTTGATTTTGGATTTCTTTCATTGAAATGTTACATTACATGTTACATGTTACATTCTCTTTATTTTTCAAAGTTCATTTTGAATTTCTTTCAATGAAATGCAAGAGTTGGAATATTTCAGTAGTGTTTTGTCGTGGTTTACCACTTCACAGTTACATTCTCTTGATTTTTCAAAGTTCATTTTGGATTTCTTTCGTTGGCATGCAAGAGTTAGAATATTTTAGTAGTGTTTTGTTATGGTTTACCTTGTCACTGTTACATTTTCTTGATGTTTCAAAGCTCATTTTGAATTTTCTTCGTTGAAATGCAAGATTTAGATAATTTCTAGAGTTTTCTGTTATTGTTTATTATGTCACTATTACATTGTAATAATGTTTAAAAGTTCATTTTGGATTTTTTTCCTTGAAATGCAAGAGTTGGAATATTTCAGTGGTGTTTTGTCATGGTTTACCATTTCACAGTTACATTCTCTTGATTTTTCAAAGTTTATTTTGGATTTCTTTCATTGAAATTCAAGAGTTTGAATATTTCAGTATTGTTTTGTTGTGGTTTAACTTGTCACAGTTAAATTCTCTTGATTTTTTAAAGTTCAATTTGGATTTCTTTCGTTTAAATGCAAGAGTTGGAATACTTCCATAGGGTTTTGTCTTGGTTTACCTTGTCACAGATACAATCTTCTGATTTTTCAAAGTTGATTTTGGATTTCTTTCGTTGAAATGCAAGAGTTGGAATTTTTCACTAGTGTTTTGTATCTGGGTTGGTTTTTCGCAAGTTCTAGAATTTGTCTTTGTTTGTTTGAATGTCTAAAGTGCATGTATTTATCTGATTCTATGTCTGAATCTATTTATTTACATGTCTGGGTTGGTGTTTGGTTAGGTTAGGTTAGGTTAGCTAAGTTAGGTTAGGTTAGCTAAGTTAGGTTAGGTTAGCTAGTAAATATTTCTCCATGTTTAAGTTAGGTTAGGTTAGGTTAAGTTAGGTTAGGTTACCTCACCTAACCTAACTTAAACATGGAGAAATGTTTACTAGCTAACTCAACCTAGCCTAACTTAGCTAACCTAACCTAACTTAGCTAACCTAACTTAACTAACCTAACCTAACCAAACACCAACCCAGACATGTAAACAAATAGATTCAGACATAGAAACAGAGAAAGGCATGCACTTTAGACATTCAAACCAAAAAAGACAAATTCTTGGACTTGCAAAAAACCACCCCAGATACAAAACACTAGTGAAATATTCTAACTCTTGCATTTCAACGAAAGAAATCCAAAATAAACTTTGAAAATCAAGAGATTGTATCTGTGACAAGGTAAACCATGACAAAACACTAATGAAATATTCCAACTCTTGCATTTCAATGAAAGAAATTATAATTGAAGTTTGAAAAATCAAGAGAATATAAAAATGACTAGGTAAACCACAACAAAACACTACTGAAATATTCAGACTGTTTCATTTCAACGAAAGAAATTCAAGCTGAACTTTGAAAAATCAAGAGAATGTAACTGTGACATTGTAAAGCACGACAAAATACTACTGAAATATTCCAACTCTTGCATTTTTACGAAAGAAATCCAAAAATGAATTTTGAAAAATCAAGAGAATGTAACTGTGACAAGGTAAACCACGACAAAACACTACTGAAATATTCCAACTCTTGCATTTCAACCAAAGAAATTCAAAATGAACTTTGAAAAATCAAGAGAATGTAACTGTGACTAGGTAAACCAAAACAAAACACTACTGAAACATTCCAACTCTTGCATTTCAACGAAAGAAATTCGAAATGAACTTTGAAAAATAAAGAGAATGTAAGTGTGACGAGGTTAAACACGTCAAAACTCTAGTTAAATATTCCAGATCTTGAATTTCAAATAAAAAAAACCAAAATGGACTTTTAAAAATTATGTGAATATAAGTGTGTTTATGTAAAGCACGACAAAACGCTACTAAAATATTCCAGGTATTGCATTTCAACGATAGAAATTCAAAATGAACTTTGAAAAATTAAGCGAATTTAACTGTTACATGGTAAATCATAACAAAGCACTACTGAAATATTCCAACTCTTGCATTTCAATGAAAGAAATTGAAAATGAACTTTGAAAAATCAAGAGAATGTAACTGTAACAAGGTAAACCATAACAATACACCACTTAAGTAATAAAACGATTTCCAACCAATGAAAGAAATAAAAAATGAACTTCTAAAAATCAAGAGAATGTCAGTGTGAGAAGGTAAACAACAACAAAAAACTACTGTAATAATCTAGCTCTTGCATTTCAACGAAAGAAATCAAGACAATGTAACTTTGAAAAATCAAGAGAAAGTAACTATGACAAGGTAAACCACGACAAAACACGTCTGAAATATTCCAACTCTTGCATTTCAAAAAAAGAAATCCAAAATGAACTTTGAAAAAATCAAGAGAATGTAACTGTGACAAGGTAAAACACGACAAAACACTACTGAAATATTCCAAATCTTGCATTTCAAGGAAAGAAATCCAAAATGAACTTTGAGAAATCAAGAGAATGTATTTGTGACAAGGTAAGCCACGACAAAACACTACTGAAATATTCCAACTCTTGCATTTCACGAAATAAATTCAAAATAAACTTTGAAAAATCAAGAGAATGTAAAAGTACCAAGGTAAATCAAGACAAATGACTAATTAAATATTTCAACTATTGCATTTCACGATAGAAATTCAAAATGAACTTTGAAAAATCAAGAGAATGTAACTGTGACAAGGCGAACCCCCACAAAACACTACTGAAATATTTCAACCCTTGCTTTTCAACGAAATAAATCCAAAATGAACTTTGAAAAATCATAAGAATGTAACTTTAACACGATAAACTACAACAAGACACTACTGAAATATTCCAACTCTTGAATTTCAACGACAGAAATTCAAAATGAACTTTGAAAAATTAAGAGAATGTAACTCTGACAAGGTAAACTACGACAAAACACTACTAAAATAATCCAACTCTTGCATTTCAATGAAAGAAATTAAAAATGAACCTTGAAAAATCAAGAGAATATAACTGTGACTAGGTAAACCACAACAGAACACTACTGAAATATTCCAACTCTTGCATTTCAAGGAAAGAAATCCAAAATGAACTTTGAAAAATCGAGAGAATTTAAATGTTACAAGTTAAAGCACAACAAGACACTACTAAAATATTCCAACTCTTGCATTTCAACGACAAAAATTCAAAATGAACTTTGAAAAATCAAGAGAATGTAACTCTGACAAGGTAAACCACGATAAAACACTACTGAAATAATCCAACTCTTGAATTTCAATGAGAGAAATCAAAAATGAACCTTGAAAAATTAAGCTAATGTAACTGTGACAAGGTAAAACACGACAAAACACTAATGAAATAATCCAACTCTTGCATTTCAACGAAAGAAATTCAAGATGAACTTTGAAAAATAAAGAGAGTGTAACTGTGACTCGGTAAACCACATCAAAACACTACTGAAATATTCCAACTCTTGCATTTCAAAGAAAGAAATTCAAAATGAACTTTGAAAAATCAAGAGAATGTTACTGTGAGATGGTAAACCACGACAAAACACTACTGAAATAATCCAACTCTTGCATTTCAATGAAAGAAATTCAAAATTAACTTTGAAAAATCAAGAGTATGCAACTGTGACAAGGTAAACCACGACAAAACACTACTGAAATATTCCAACTCTTGCATTTCAACAAAAGAAACCCAAAATGAACTTTGAAAAATAAAGATAATGTAACTATGACAAGGTATACCACGACAAAACACTACGGAAATATTTCAACTCTTGCATTAAAAAGAAATAAATCCAAAATAAAATTGGAAAAAAAAGGATACTTTGAGTGTGACAAGGTCACCAACAACAAAATACAAATGGTGGGATGGGGAGCCAAAAGTTGGGGGGATGGGGCCCTTCTGTTTCTCAAATGCGCAAATAAAAAAGTATTAACAAAAAGAGGGGCACAAAAGTTGGGGGGCCCAGGGGGCTCTTTAGGGGCTCCGGGGGCTCTATGGGGGGCCGGGGGGTCTTTTGGGGCCGGGGGGTCATTTGGGGGTATGGGGGGTATTTGGGGGTCAGGGGGGTTTTGGGGGTCAGGGGTGGGGGGGGGCATTTGGGGGGCCCGGGGGCATTTGGGGGGCCGGGGGGCCTCTGGGGGCTTGGAGGGCATTTGGGGGCCCGGGGATCCATTGGGGTTGGGGGGGGGGGGGGGTCGGAACCCTTTGGGTTTGGGGTAGGGGGGCCCTTTGGGGTTGGGGTAGGGGGGTTATTGGGGTAGGGGACCTCACAACACTGTTCAAATGGAGCTTGTGTATTATAACAACCACGGAGTTTCACCCTCAAATCATCTTCTAAATCATCTTCTAAAATCATCTTCTAAAATGCCTCAAATGGTTTCGCCTAAATCATCTTCTAAAATGTCTCAAACGGTTTCCCCAAATAATCCCCTAAAAGTACGTTCTGCGTGTTCCTTTTGTTTTGGCATCCCTGCGCTGTCACATTTGAAATTCCTAGAAAACCCTTTCCCGCGTTAATCTCCTCATCTCTAAGATGTTCCTAGCTACACTATTATGGTTTCGATAGAATAATAATTTATCTCTCTGACTTAAAGATCAGAGAAGCCGTATTTAAAAAGGATTTTTCTGTCTCTTTAGACTCCCGCATAACTCGAAGATAACCAGTGATTTCATTTCTAATTCCTGACACTAAAGATCAAAGAAGCCATATTTAAAAATAGAATATTAATTTATCTCTGACTTAAAGATCAGAGAAGCCGTATTTAAAAAAGGATTTTTCTATCTCCTTAGACTCCCGCATAATTCTAAGTTAACAAGTGATGTCATTTCTAATTCTCGACACTAAAGATCAAAGAAGCCATATTTAAAAACAGAATATTAATTTATCTCTCTGACCTAAAGACCGTTTATCCCTCAGACCTAAGATCAAAGAAGCCATATTTGTTTCTTAATTCCCCTTTCGTGAATCAATAATTCCCCTCGATTATGCAAATAAATTTCTGAGAAATCCCCTCACCTTCGATTACGCGATCAATTTCTCGGAAATCCTCTCCCCTTCGATTACGCAATCAATTTCTCGGAAATCCAGTTCCCCTTCAATTACGCAAGCATTTTCTCAGAAATCCACTTCCCCTTCGATTACGCAATTATTTTCTCGGACATCCTCTCCCCGTCGATTACGCACTCAAGTTCTCGGACATTCACTTGTCCTAGTCAATTACGCACTCAATTTCTCTGAAATTCTCCCCCCTTCGATTACGCAAACAATTTCTCGGACATCCTCTCCCCTTCGTGGATCAATACATCTCTCCCCCGTTAATGCGCATGTGCAAACTTCGTCCCGGAGACAATACACTTGGAAACAACAAATAAATCGACCTTGAAAGAGGTGTCATTGACCCCATTAGAATCAATAAACCATGAAAATACATCAAAGTGAGAAAAATCCTGTTTTTTCATTCTCAGTGACAAAAACCATAAAAACTTGCATAAATTATGTTCGCCGCGGAACTCATGATAGCTTTCTACTTATAAACACCTTATATGCCCCCATGGCATAAATTACCACCCTTACCTTAAGGTCTGTTAGAGTGGTTGTCATCCTCTAAGACCCAATTTCCAGAACTTTCAACGGCGTTAAACAAAATGGCTATTTCAAAATTTTGATTGGATGTGTTTTGGAAAATGGTGGGGGTGAGAGGGGTGGTAGCTGCTCTCCAATCACTTTCAACGATTAAAAATGGTCCTAGCCCTTTCAATTTCCAATCAAATGAGCCCTTTTGAAGTTTCTACGATAAAACTTTCAATAAAAATCTTATATTCCCTTGCCATAACTTAAAACCCTTGCCCTGAGTGCTGGGGGGAGGGGAGGGTGTCATTCTCAAAGACCTAATTTCCTGAACTTTCTACTACGTTGAACGAAATGGCTATCTGAAAATTTTGGTTGGATTTGTTTTGAGGAATGGTGGGCGTGAGAGGGGGGTTAGTTACCCTCCTGTCACTGTCGACTATCACAAAGGGCACTAGCCATCTTAATTTTGAATTGAATGAACCCCTTTTGAAGTTTTACGACAACTCTATCTATAAAAACCTTATATGCCCCCAGGGCAGAACTTACAACCTTTGCCGTTGGGGCTCTGGGGGGTTTGTCATCCTTAAATACATAATTTCCAGAACTTTCAGCTGCGTTGAACAAAATGGCTATCTCTAAACTTTGATTGAATGTTTTTGGGGATATGGTGGGGAAAGAGGGGGGTTAATTCCTCTCCACTTACTTTCGACTATTAAAAAGGGCAATTTCAATTTCCATTGAAATAAGACCTCTTTTTTGTTTCCACAACAACTTTCTACATAAACCTTGCATGCACCTGGACAATACCTTACGATCTTTGAACTGGGGGCTCTGTGGGGGCTGTCATCCTAATAGACATAATTTCAAGAGATTTCAACTACGTTGAACAAAATGGATATCTCAACATTTTTATTGGATGTGTTTGGAAAAATGGTAGGCGTGAGAGGGGCGTTAGTCGTTCTCCAATCACTGTCAACTATTAAAAAAGGCACTAACCCTTTCAATTTCCAATTGAATGAGCCCTTTTGAAGGTTCTACGCTTTCAATAAAAACCTTATATGCCCCCAGGACATAACTTACAACTCTTGCCCTGAGAGCTGTGGGGGAGGAGGGTTTGTCATCCTTAAAGAACTAATTTCCAATACTTTCAACTACTTTGAATAAAATTACTATCTAAAATATTGATTGGATGTGTTTGGAGAAAGGATCGGCGTGAGAGGGGGGTTAGTTGCCCTCAAATCACTTTCGACTATTAAAAAGGGCAATAGCTCTTTGAATTTACAATCGAATGAGCCCTTTTTTCAAGTTTCTATGACAAAGATTTCAATAAAAACCTTATATGCCCCCAGGGCATAACTTATAACCCTTGCCCTGAAGACTGTGGGAAGAATGTCCTGTTCAAAGTCCTGAACTTCGAACTGCGTGGAACAAAATGGCTATCTCAAAATCTTTATTAGATGTGTTTGGGGAAATGGTGGGCGTGGAAGGGGTGTTAGTTGCTTTCCAATCACTTTCGACTACTAAAAAGAGCACTAGCCATTTCAATTTCCAATCGAATGAACCCTTTTTGAAGTTTCTACGACAACTCCTTCGATACGAAAATCCCGGGTATGGAGAAAAAAACAAAAAAAAAAACACATTGTGCCCACATCGTTCTTTACTTAGGCAGCGCTAGCAAGCTGCCTATGAAAGTTGTTACCACATGGCAGTACTTACCGTGGCAATGAAGGGTTGTATGTAATGCTCAAAATCTTTGTTGAGGTCGGGCTTTAGGCCCCTTTAGTTCTAAATAATATATTTTTTTTCTGTTTGAGAGACGCTGGCAGAGGATTTAAACTCGAGCTTCTCAAACCTTCTGAATCCATTGGTACTTATGTGTCTAAACTTAACACATATTTATGGGAATTCTCCCTTGCTCTTAAGCATTAAGCTTGAAATCTTATACGAATTCGGTTTTGTGGTGATCATCAATATTCAAATACAACGACTTTTAACGCTTAAAAAATGTATGGATTTACAATAAATTCTTCATTCAATCTTTTTATTTAATTTTGGCTACCTATACTGTATTAATATTCTCAAAACCATTGAACCGTAAACCTCGTATACTGTATCATAGACTTTACCTAATATAATATTACCTTCTGTTATGGATAAAACAGGCCAATATATACTGTCTTGAGATTATTTATAAAACAGTTCGTGGTAACGAACTATAAGTAAGGAGCGTCCTGGCCAAATAGTAACCGAAACTCTAAAAACGGAATATCGATACCAATAGATATATCAAAAGAATTGGAGTCTTTAGGTTTTATTTCTATTTCATCAAATAAACAAAAAATCAAGCCAATATAATTAGAAAACACTACGCTAAGGAAAAAAAATTAATAAGTCTTATGCTGATTTCAAATATATGAGTTTCAGTAAGTTTAATCTTGCCCAGCATAGGTTACGAGCCTGAGAAGAATTGCTTGATTTTTGAAAAAAGGGGTAAACACCCCCTAAAAGTCAAAGAACATTAATTAAAATCTCACCATCAGATTCAGTGTATCAGAGAATCCTACTGTACAGGTTTCAAGCACCTATCTGAAAAAATATGGAATTTTTTTTTTTCTTTGCCAGAAGAACGACCACGGAGGCCTTTTTTTTTTTTTAGGGATGATCGTATCGACCCAGTGGTCCTAGAATATCTTGAGAGGGCTCGTTCGAACTGAAATTACAAATTCTAGTGCCGTTTTTAAGCGACCAAAAAATTGGAGGGTAACTAGGCCCCCTCCCACGCCCCTTTTTCCTCAAAATCGTCCGATCAAAATTTTGAAAAGCTATTTTGTTCAGCATAGTTGAAAGGCCGAATAACTATGGCTTTGGGGATATCATGACCCTGGAAAGTTACATGGGAAGTGAACTTTCCAAGGGGTGAATTTTTCAGGGGAAATCTTACACTGGGAGAATTTACCAGAATTTCTATACGACATTCTTCCTATGTCTTGCTTTCTCATCGCCGACTTATTTTTACGCTGGGAGATGCTAATGGCAATTGTCTGGGGTAAATTTTCACCAGGATTGATTGTCTAGAGAATAAATCCTTGGGGAGGAGGGATTTTTCCGTGGAGGAGTAGCCAGATATCATGGAATTATTTAAAAACCGGCCAGAAATTCAATAAAAAAATTTTCAGCTGAAAGTAAGAAGCAACATTGAAACTTAAAACGAACAAAAATTATTAGATAGGATATGGGTGGGTTTGCTCCTCCAAAACACCTCGCTCCTTACGCTAAAGTTAGAATTATGTCCCAATTCTTGAAGAATGACTCCTGAAACACAATGTCCGTTTAATTAGAACAATAAGAAATGTTTTTTTTAAGTACTAAAAAACTTTAGCTAAAGAGCGAAGCGTTTTGGAGGAGTACCCCCCCCCTCCCATATACGTAATGATATCTGCACGAATTAAGTTTTGATGTTGCTTTTTACTTTCAGTTGAAAAAACTTTTTTTTTATCTAATTACTCTTTAAGAAATACATGTAGGCATACCACTACGTACAATTCCTTACGGTATAAACACCTTGATTGGTGTGCCTCATTACTGGTTTTGGGCAGAACAATTTCAGTAACTGTATTCAAAGGTAAAAAAAAACTATGTAGTAGGGAAAAAAATTGAAATAGCATTAAAAATAAAAAATTTTTTTATGAAATTTTAAAAAGAGAAGAGTGGTCCAAAAAATGAAAAGAATCCATTATTTACACCGCAACAAACTTAAAATTGACATGAGCAGGAATTTTTACATAAAAACATATTACCTAAAAAAACATCCAAAAATTAACACAATCGCCGAAGATTAGCAGATGATAGGCTAAGCCCTTGTTAAAACTATAAATAACGAACAAAATAAAACAAGATGCATAAGCCTCAATTCAAAAGAATATTCATATCCGTTTTACGAAGGCCTAAAAATGAAGAAGGAAAATTAAAACGAAAATCGAAAGGAAAAAACGTAATCAAAAGGAAAATCTGTAATCAAAAGGAAAAAACGATTAACGGTCAAGTATTATCAGTTAAGGCTTGTCAGAATGACAGTACTTGTATGTTTGAATTTTGGGACTATAGCTACAGGCAATTCTACTTCAAAGTTATCACGTTTATTTGATTTATATTTTATTAGCTTATATTTTAGCTTATATTAGCTTATATTTTATTAGCTTAAATTTATATTATATTTATGTTTTATTATATAATATATTTATGTTTTATTATATAATATATTTTATAATATATTTTATTATTTGATTATATTTTATTTATTATATTTTATTTTTGATTTTATTAGCTTCAAGTTTTTAGTCCTAGTGACTATATTTGCCGAAAGGGTGATGTGGGCAAGGAGATGTATATTGTCAAGCGAGGGAAGTTAGAGGTAGTGGCAGATGATGGAAGAACAGTCTTTGCGACTCTTGGCCCTGGAAGTGTATTTGGAGAAATTTCGATTTTAAATATTGCTGGAAATAAAACTGGAAATAGAAGAACAGCAAATGTAAGAAGTGTTGGATACTCAGATCTTTTCTGTTTAAGTAAAAACGATCTCTGGGATGCATTACAGGTAGGCCTACTTTTTTGTAGATATTTTAATATTATTTTCCGCTAACATTCAAGATGAGAAGATTTAGTGACAAACTCAAAGATGACATAGACGTAAACAAATTAAATCATCATCGTGTTGAAACAGAAAAGAGAGATAACGAAATACTTTGAAACTCTGGTTCTAAAAACAAAGAAAACAAAGTGGGAAAAGTAAGAACGGGTCAAAGAATCTTCTGCCGTAATATAATCCATAAGCATGTACCAACCATTAATTTGCAGAAAATTGACATAAATCCTATCTATTTCTACTTGCATGTATATAAAAAAAATATAGTGAAGAAGGAGGGGAGGGGTTAATCATGGAGTCCCAGCCTCAGAGGGGTCTAAAAGGAGATTTTTATTTAGTTCTTATTTTAATATGGAAATTGACTTGGCGTTTAAAATTTCTGTGTTTAATTATTACAATAATAATTTATCTGTTACCCACAAAGACACCGTACAATAAGTATTAGAATGAGGGATAAAAATAAATTAAGTACACAAAAAAATACAAAACAAAGAAAAAACGAAAAATGTTAACTATAAAAAAGTTAACAAAACTATTGTGAGGAAAGAGTCGATCAAGAGCAGTACTTGAGAGCTTCATCTGCAGCTTTTCGAATTTTAAGTTAAGTCAGGTATATTATATTTATCAATTAGGATCCGATTACGTGTCCAAGGAGGAGTGGAAAGAAGAAACTAAAATAACTACTCCGGATTCTTTTTAGATCACTTTTTCTCACAATTTGGTAAATTCCTGCTGTGTAAAGGACGGAATTAGGTAGAGTAGAGTTTAGCCAGTACACTTCTATTATATTTTCCTTGATTGGTAACAATTTTCCCATATCGAAATTGTTTTCCTTTTGAAATATCTGAAAGAGTGCGCTGACGAAAAGTGAAAAGATCATTAGTACCGGCTATGCCCAACCACGGCAAAAAATCAACAAAAGGAGTAGATGAAGTATCACAATTAAGTGGAGACGAAGGGGTTGAAGCGAAAGAAAGAAACTAACACTTCTCTTCGTTTAACGAAAACCCAATCCACGAAAAAGTCTTAGTAACAGAAGATACCGTTTTAGAGGACCAGTCCTAGTCTGACTAATCAGGAATAAATCGTCAGCATACGCAAGATCAGAAACATCTGAAAGATCACAAAAATACGTAGAGGAGATTTTCACAAGCACACCAGAAAGGCAAATTTTAAAAAGTGTAGGTGACAGAAAGGCAGAATCTCTTTCAACTTTAATAATAGTAGTCGGAGAAGATTTCAAACTAGGAAAAGAATTATAATACCAATAGTGCAGAAGCAGAATAACTGAAAAATGAACCCCTGAAATATAAGGGAAATATTAAAGTTGGGAATGGATTAGACTGTCAAATGCTATCGAAAAATCTAAAGCACAAATATAAATTCCTTTACTCTTAGAATTACTATTCAGAAGAAGAGATGCTAAAATAGGATGAGGATGCTGACAAGCCACTCCAGGCCGAAAATCAAACTGGTTCTCTCCTTCATTAGTCCTATTAGTTAGATGGGGAAGAATAATATTTTCAAGTAATTCACTTATATTACAAGATACAGTAGTGAACGGGTATGAGGAACAATCAGCAGGAGAATTTACCTGCTTTAATATTGAACTTGTAGTGCCACAAAGGAAACTCTCAGGAATACCCAAAGTGCAAATACGCATCTGAAAAAATTACTGTAAATGAAAAACAAGTGCAAGGCAACATTGCGAGAGATGAATTCTAGATATCCCACCTATATCAGTAGAATCAGACTTTAAACTCTTAATAGCACTACAAACAGCGGAATATGTAATGGGAATTGTATTGACTTGACTTCACTTTATTAACCAAAAACGCTGTATACAAAATTAGTAGAAAGGAGACAGAGAGGCAACTCGTAGGTCTTTTTTAATAATAAAGGAAAAAAAAATAAATTGCACTTCAATAACTCTCACGGAGCACAGAGAGAGAGAGAAAGAAAGAAAGGAAGAAGAAAGAAAGAGAGAGAAGAAAAAAAGAAGAAAAAACAAGGAAAATATTGACTCACGGAGATCGGGAAGTGATTTACAAAACGGATTATAAATAAATCAATAATGGATTAAATCCTTGGTATTTTAGGCGGAAAAATCCATCTCTTTTAATTTTTTTACATATTGTGATGGTGATTCGCTTGCTATATCAAATAGCTTATATTTGTTGGCAATCTGGGGAAGTTGGTATCTCAGATTTAGTTTTGATCCCTCATTTTTAACAAACGGGAAAAGGTATTTATTCGTTGCTCTTCATAAATAGCTATGCTTATTTTCAACCAAAATTTTAATACTATGGAAAAAATTATCACTACGTTGGATATTTGAAAACCATATGCCCAAATTAAGGCGAAACATTTGTTGCAAATGAAGAATACTCAGAAATAAAAAAAAAATCTTTAGTTTTAGATAATTTTTATGTCTTCCTAGGGCGTGTTAAAAATGGTCCAGGATTCTTGTTGATTTATTTTGAACAACTTGGAGTCTTCGTAAATACGAAGGGAAAGTCAACATCCAGACACTCGGGCAATATTGAAAATAACATTCAAATAATGAAAAATATAAAGTACTCATGATCTGGTACGGAAACAGAAACTTCAATTGATGCAAATAACCAATATTCCTGGACACTGTTGCCACGAGTTTACTAATATGCGCTTTAAACGACAAGTTGAATCTATATAAATACCTAGATATCTGAATACATGTACTCTTTTTATGGACTTTGACTTGCTTGACTTAACGCTCTTGCTCAGCAGGGTCACCAGCGTAGAGGGAACTGGTTGACAGCACTGTCAGTTTTTTCCAAGCAGCCCTGTCCAGGGCTAAGGATGGGGCCTCATTTGGGTTGATTGCGGTTGAAGAGGCGTTAATTTTTAACATCAGAATAGGTTTGAAAATTAATGTTAAGAAGACTAAGTCACTAAGGCTAGGAATAAGTGAAGATGAAAAGGTGAAGTTGGGTAATGAAAAGATTGATCAGGTAGACCGCTTCACTTACCTTGGTAGTATTAATAGTAAAGATGGTTGGAGCAGTGAAGATGTCAAAAGTAGAATAGCCAAGGTTCGGGGTGTTTTTTCACAGTTAAAAAACTATGGAAGAATAGGAAGATAAGTCTGCAAACAAAGATTAGAATATTAGAAACTACAGTGATGACAGTGGTCAAATATGGCTCTGAAGCATAGGCGCTCCGAAAAGGGGATGAAGATTTGTTAAATGTTTTCCAGAGAAATTGCTTAAGGATTGTTCTGGGTACCCGGCTGACTGACCGTATTTCAAACAATAGGCTATACGAAAAATGTGGTTCAATACCGCTCTCTAGGGCTATAATGAAAGAAAGGTTTGAGGTGGCTAGGGCACGTTGTGCGTATGAAGGATGACAGATTGCCGAAGATTGTTCTTTTCGGCCAACCGTCTAGGGCTAAACAGAAAGCAGGTCGTCCTCGTCTGGGGTGGGAGGACGTCATAAAGAAAGATTTAAAGGAAATGGGAACTTCATGGGCGGGTGTTAAAAGGGATGCTTTTAATAGATTGGCGTGGAGGAGGAGCGTGCGTAGCTGTGTTGGTCTTAGGCGGCTTATTGCTGCAGTGAGTTGTTAGTAGTAGTAGTAGTAGTAGTAGTCCATCTGGTGCGCGGCCTCCCTTGAGGAAGTTTCCAGACAATCGAGGGATTGAAGTCCGATATGATCCTTGCAGGGGTAGTTGGTGGGAGGTGGAGTAAGTGGCCGTACCATCTTAGAGAACGAGCTTTGGGAAAAGAGGTTCGGTAACTTGAAGGTCCTCAGTATCTCAGTATTGCCAATCTTGTCATAGAATTTGAAGCCTTCAACTCGACGCAGTTGTCTAGTCTGGATGGCACCAGCCTTTCTTAGCTGTGTCTGGGTTATCGACCATGTCTCAGAAGAGTATAGCATGATACTTGAGACTGTGGCGTTCTAGATACGGGTTTTGTAAGGCGACTAATTTGGGTATGTGGAAGACTGTTCATAGGAGCCGTCCGAATACAAAGTTTGCCTTGGCTGATGTAGCTGAGAATTCGGCGTCAATTGTGCCATTTGATGATATAATTGATCCGAGATAAGCGAACTGCCTTACCACGTCAACATCTTGGCCATTGATTGCAACAATTAAGGGTGATGCGGATGCGGTCTTTTCTAAGGGCACGATCTTCGTTTTCTTCCAGTTGATTTGCAGCTTAACTCCGGAGGTATTGGGGGAGAGTGTCTCAAGTGCTGACTTAAGCTGATCGAGTTTTTCGTTAAGTAAGGCTACATCGTCGGCAAAGTCAACATCAGACGAAGTCCTCCCGGCATAACTTATGTCAAAAGGGTGGGCACGGTGTGTCTCGTTCAAAATGTGGTCAATGACGTAGTTAAACAGCTCGGGTGCAGCAGCGCATCCTTGCCGTACACCATTTTTGATGGGGAAGAAAGAAGAAAGCTTACCGTTAACAAGGACGGCACTTTCTGTGCTGCTGTAGAGTCTTTAAAGAGGCTGACTATCTTTGTTGGTAAGCCCACAGCTTTCAGGATTATCCAAAGGAACTGCCTGTCAACAGTGTCAAAGGCAGAATAAAAGTCAATGAAGGCTATGTCAGCTTTCTTGTTGAATTTCAGTTTCTTCTAAACGATCTGTCTGACTATATGAATCTGTTCGGTTTTCGATCTTCCTGGCATGAATACGGCTTGTTGGGGGTGGCGCAAAGCATGAAGGAAACTTATTGCACGTTTCAACAGGAGCATTACAAACAGCTTTCCAGGAACTGAGAGTAGGGTGATACCACGGTAGTTACTGCAATCCGCCTTGCTGCCCTTGTGCTAAAACACAGGGACGATGATTCTTTCCACCAGTCTGACGGTATAACTTCAGTGCGCCATATTGCGCTAAACACCATCTGCAACCAAAGTACCATTGCAGGGCCGCCCGTATTGAGTAGCTCTGGAGCGATGCCACAGGTGCCAGCTGCTTTATTGATTTTTAGTTTACTCACTGCCAATTTAATCTCCTTAGTAGAAAATTCGGCAGCGTCTTTGGCAGGGGTAGCTCCTGATGTAGCGGCAACAAGCCCTGGGTCAATGCAGTCGCGTGGATCTGAGTTTAGCAGCTTATTAAAGTGTTGCTCCCAGAGACCAACACATTGAGACTGATCGTACATAGTTTCTCCATTCACTGCTTTCAGGCTTTTCGACCTCATGGCATGTTGGCCAGTCATCTCGCACAGGATCTTCAATGTTGCGCCTATGTCTTTCTTTTGGACAGCTTGCTTGGGCTCAGCGGCTTTACCCGTAATGAAGTCTTTCTTGTCCTTGTGAAGCAAGGAGTTGCGTTGTTTGTTGATCTGTCTGTAGAGTGTCATATCTCCTCGTAATCTCAATCGCCGTCTATGCTCAATTATTTCAAACATCTGGTTCCTAATCCAGTCTTTCTTCTTTCATGGCTTCAAGCCCACAACTTCGGTAGCTTCTCTGAGAATATTTTCTTTGAAAGTGGTACATGCTGACTCACTTTCTGAACACAGCTGGAGAGCCTCAAAGTGGTTAGAGATTTCAACCATATACCGCTTGCGACATATACCGCTTGGGAACCGAGGGATCCTGCTTCAGTCAAGAGGTGTCTATCTTCATGGTGGATGAGGAGTTACTCTTATTGGCTCTCAGCCGGAGTTTTATCCTTGCAGAGACAAAACGATGGTCGGTATTCCCGAGCTCGGCACCTCTGTATGAGGGGCAGTTCTGGACAGACGAAAGCCAGCGTCATCGAACAATGATGTAGTCAAGCATCTTTTTTGTCCTGCCATCATTGCTGTACCATGTGTACTTCGCAATATCTTTTTTCACAAACCAAGTATTTGTGACTGATAGAGCGTTGGTGATGCAGCAATTTAGCAGCCATTCACCATTACCATTCAGAACGTCAACTGTCACAGGTCCAACAGCAGCATCGTACAGACCAGAGCTGTTAGCTACACCAGCGTTAAAACCTCCTAGGACTAGGAGGTAGTCGTTTGGAGGTACGGAGGAGAGCTCGGATGACAGTGCTGCATAAAAGTTGTCCTTATCTTCATCTTGGGCCTTGTTTGTGGTTGCATAGCAGGTAAGAATAGTTATCTTCACGTGCTTGCCGTCGATTCTCGCTCTCAGTAGACGTGGTGAGATAGGCGTAAATAACAATAGGGCTTACAGAGCGAAATTGTTGAGAACAAGGCCGACTCCCCCTCTTCTTTGGGGTCCACCAGATTAAAGTAGTGTTCTTCCTTCTCCAACTTCTTCTTCGCCGCTTTCCGTAAGGTGAGTCTCTGTTATTCTAAAAAAAAAAAGAAGCTTAGAACCAGGCTGGTTCAGCGTCAGGACATTCCAGGTGGCGAAATTAATTCTACCTTGGTCAACGATGTTCAAAGGGGTACGTCCTTGGACAGGCATGGGTCCAATTGAGATACTAGGTGGGTCATCCGAGGCTGTATATCCAGTTCCTTACGTAGCAAGTAATTTCAGCAGGAGGGTTGCTAGCCCAACCGTCCCTAGGTGCATTTAGTTTTCCGGTGGCTAGCCAGATATCCAGAGGCACGCGAAGTCAGCTCTACATGCGCCATAAATGCACGGGAGCAGACTTCGGATGAACACCATTACCTCCACTTTTTATGGAGGAAATCCTAATATTAATAGTTTGAAATGACACACGCCTCACTGACTTTGAACTTCTGCCTTATCTTGACTTATTCTTGACTTATCTTGGTTAGGTATTAGTCGATTGTCATGAAACCAAGAATTACATTCAGAGCAACAGTTTCGAGGGATAATCGTAGGTCCTCCTTATTGCCCCCCTTAAAACTATTTGCTGTGTAATCCACAAACAATATTGGTAATGCTTCTTCTGATGGCATACAATTTGGAAGATCATTGATATAAATTAAAAAAAGCATCGGCCCCAATACAGACCCCCCAAGTTACCCCTATATTGTCTTGTCGCTGCGAAATACAGATACAAAAAAAGGTACGATGAGACGAGAATACACGGCATGTACAGCATAATAATAAAAAAAAAACATAAATATGCTTTCTTCAGATAGATGGTGGCATGGCATCACTGCAGGAACAATTATTCTCAAGGTTTTCGGAATTAATCACTTTACGCCATTCACGTTTATTCACAGGGAAATCCCTGTCACGATGCCTTACAGATCTAAGATACTTCTTTTAATCCACTTTAGTTTTGTTTTAAATCCACAACACACCCAGATCATGGACGGTCACATAAGTAATCAAAGCGAATTATATATTCAATCAAAACATTCATACTTGAGACGTTTCTAATATCCTGTCTAATGCGGCAATTGACAGGGTAGTGCGGGTGGTAAAGACACTGAAACCGGATTATACAGTTTCTGAACTAAAAATAAAATTAATGTTTTAAGAACAATTTCAACTGCATTTCATACCCAGTAGACCCTTCACTACCTGACTCGGAACTGAAACTAAACTTGAAATTAGCTTTGGTCGAAATTGAAGGGTTGATTGAAGGTTGATTGCAGTACACTTCAATCGATTGACGGAACTGCTTGATCAAGTTGCTTGACCACCGAGGGCCTCTTTTATATTGGCTTTGGTCAAGATTGAAGGGTTGATGGAAGGGTCGATTGAAGGTTGATTAAAGAACACGTCAATCGATTGACGGAAACTTTTAATCAAAATTATTGACCGCCTAGGGCCTCCTTAAGACTAGAAGAGTTTGACTTCCCCATTTTGTTCCGTGTTCTCCCATTGCCTTTATTCTTCTCCATAGGAGAAAGTCCATCAAAGTGATCCGTATAAATGGGGATAAAATACAACCCTGCCTGAACGCAACACTGCTTAACTCCTGATTTAATACGAAACTAGGAATCTCAGCTACTAACCTCTTTTTTACCTCAACTGCAACAATGTTATTTTCGTACATAGCACTAATCATTTTTATGTATTTATCTGGAATACCATACAAGAAAAGGACATTCGCTAAATTAAATGCTGGATCAAATGTTTACTTATAATCTGTAAAACTGAGGACTAAAGGTGTTCTATGACTTAGGCACTTCACAGTAATTAATCTAAGAGTAAAAATTCAGTCGGCACCTTCTCTACGCTTCCTGTAAACACACTGTTCTTCTCTTAAAACTTTTATCTACAAAGTCTAAAAAGTATCATCATACAAAGTAATTTGCGTCCTACAGAAACCAGGCTATTGCCTCTAATATTACCACACTCACTCATATTACCTATTTTATGGATTGCTTTACATAGAGTTTTTTAAAATCACTAGGTACTTCCCCTTTTTCAAAAATTATGTTCAAAATCTTGAGTAAATTGTCTCTTACCTCACAACCTTCATATTAAAAAAAAACATTTTCCACACCATCAGCACCTGAGTCTTTATTATTTTTTTATCCTTTTAGTACTGTCACTATTTCTTCCTAAAAAAAAAATTTCTACATGTAAAGTGTCACAAACTTTTTCATTTTTTCTATATTGTTGCGTGTAACTATCACGGTTTAGCTCATTCTCAAAATGTTCTGCCATCTCTCTTAAACACTTCTGACTAATTGTGTCACCGTTCCTATCTTTAACTGAGACAAGTCCAGATTTACTATTCCCTCTCAATTTATTAATATGCTATTGCAAAATTTTACTATTAAGCCGTCTGGCTGCATCTTCCAGATCTTTGATAATTTTATCCGTGGCTTTCACGTCCCACCTTCTTAATTCACATTCTAATACTTTCTTCACTTTCTTTCCAATCCTGTTATTTTCATATGATCTATAAAAATTAACATGAGGGAACGGCCTATGATATGGTGCATATAGTTATTTGTTTCAATGCCAAGAGCCCCTCTATAACTTGTCAAATTCATTCATAATGTTAAAAAAAAGAGGAACTTTTTAAAATGGAATTGGTTTTTCAAGAAACATTTATTTCAAATTCTAATTGAAAGGCTAGGTGCTGGCTACCCTCCTTCACCTGGTTTACATCTCGGAGCACCAGTCTTTCCGTTTTGTTGAAAGAAATCTTATAAAAATTAATAACCCAAAATGAAGCCAAATATTATATTTAATTCATGTTAAGTTGGCACTCATAAAGAAACAAGCTTATTTTTCTCTAATAAGCCAAAACTTTTCTAAAAAATAAGAAGAGTCGAAATTTCAGTTTAAAGGCCGTCTACTAAGATCGACTTAGGATGGTGCCTGTAGTAATAGAGGGCTGGAAAGCCGGGCAGCAAATAAAAAAATCCAACGAAATGTCTAGTGATATGAAGGTACCATACTGCCCAGAAAGACGTAAATTCAGTAATAGTTCTGAGGAGAGGCAAGAGAGAGGGAGAGAGAGCAGAATTGAAAAAGAGAGAGATAAAGAGATAGAAAGAGAGAGAGAGAGAAGGTGAGGGAGAGAGAAAAAGACAAACAAAATAAGCTTTAAAAGTCTGTATTTTTCAGGAGTATCCAGAAGGGCGGAAGCAACTAATGGAAAGAGGGCGTCAGCTACTACTGAAGGATAACCTGTTGGATGAAGAAGCTCTTAGACGGGCCGAGGTTGAACAGGAAAATATGAAGGAAAAATTTGAAAAGCTGGGTATGGTTAAAATTGATTTAGAAGAATTCTTTACATCTTAATAGTATGCATAGGAACCTTGGATATGTCAATACCAGGGATATACTCACTAACTTTGGGGAACAAAGCCTTTTTGTCCCTCCCTAAATGCAGCTAGGAGGCTAAACATCCAGGAAAGAGTCTTATAAGAGTTCGATAAAATCCTTTGATATTTAATTCCATTATACCAATATTTTGTTAAATTTGAAATTATGATCCCCAGCATCCTAGAGAGATCAATATTTTATGGCCCCAAAGGTGAGTTAACAGTTTTTTTTTTGGTGGCCAAATTAAAATAAAGTGCAAAGATAACTTTATCAAATACAGGAGTCTGCATAAGATTCATTCATAAAAATCATTTGATTTTGGGAGCGAGTGCTGGTTTCAGAGACTCTCACCTCTTGATTTTGCTCATGGTTTTGTCCTTTTCTGGAAACTAAAATTTTGTGAGAGAATGTTCATTTGAACTTGAAAAGAAATCATGTAACATATAATGTGGAAGCAGAAAGCTGGTGCTAATTATATATAGGCTACCTCTTTCTACGCTATGGCACAATTTAGGCCATCTAGGTTTTGTGAATTTTGTTGAAGAGTGTTTCAAAGTTTCTAATACTACTATAATGCTTCACTTGTGAAAAATAGTTCATAGAATTAGATCCTACAATTTGCCTGTTAGGTCCCTACGGAATCCTTTTTATGTTCTGCAAGACTGTTGTAGCTACTTGCTTGTTGTCCTCTTTTTTTCAAAATACATTCTATACAGTAAATTTTAAGAGCTTAATCTATCAAATCGGTAAAATTAAATTTTGAATTATCAAATCCAAATTGACTTCTGTGAAATCTATGACTTCCAGTGAATTTTTCATCCCCTCTTCTAGGTTTTTGAGGCCTATGTAACAAAATATCATAGCATTTCATAGCATTATCATAGCAGGGCTCATCATAGCATTTGCAGAAAGGGGAGATGATGATAGATTGGAAATACCTAATTTTGTTTTTAATACTTCCCAAAATTTTTATTTATTTCTGTAGTAGTCAAACTACAATAAAATAGTCAACTGCAAGTCATACTTCGAATGTTAACAATTTGAATTCTTGCGAATGACTTATTTTGCTATTATATATGCAGACACAAATATCACTGCTATTAGCCTTGATGTCAAGGCTGTCAATTGGGAAAAGGGGGAAGTGAATTAGATTTGCATGCACTTCTTGTTCCAATAATCTTTTACCATAAACGGAAATTTCTGGGGTAGTGTCTTCTGAAAGAAAAAAAAAGAGAAAAAAAAGGTGAAAAGAAAAGCGGTTGAAACCTCTATCTGAAAGGTTAACATTAATGTCATTATCGGTATTGTTTAATTGAAACTGAGCCATAATTTTGTCGCTGATACAATTTTGTGTATTTAGAAACAACCCTTGATTATCTGCAGACACGTTTCGCCCGACTTCTGGCTGAATATACAAGTAGTCAGCAAAAGATGAAGCAGAGGATCAGTAAAATAGAAAATGTCGTTGAGATAACTGATGGAATTATACCTCCGTTCACACCCCAAGGGTCGCCCATAGAAAATCTAAATTTGTTATGCGTTCCTTCAAGGTAGGTTGCATGTGTCTTCATGACTGTGAGTCAATGTTGCTAGGAGAAGTAAATTTTAATTAAGATTTGTTTTCTATTTTATTTTTATCAGCTGTCCAATTCTGACAAACTTATAAAAAATTCACATAAGCTTTTAATTCTGCTTGTTATATCTTTCCTCTCAGTTTTTGGAGAATCAGATCTTATATTAAAAGCAAATTTTACTAATCAAGTCAGCGTGTGAAGTCTATTTAGATTCATTGAGTAGTAGGCGATACAGAGATATAAAGAGGAATAGAGGTCATATTTTCACAAGACGTTGTTATTTACGTCATTCGTCTATAAATGGTATTCCATTCTGAATATAGGCAGGTTTAACAGAGGAATACAACCAGAAAATTTTGTAGAATCTACCCTTTATCTTTCTCCCTATCTCTATGGATGGTAGTCGCAGTAAATAGGATTGTTTACAGAAATGGGCAAAGAGATATCCTTTCCTCCTAAGAGCGAATACAAGGACATACAAAGCTTTAAGACTATGCTATTATAAAGAAATATTTTACACTTTTTGACAAAAATATTCGTTTTTATATTTACCCACTTTATATATGTTTTCCATTTTGCAGACTGAAATCAACCCTGCAGAACTTAAACCTATGCGTAGACTTAGGGACTAAAAAAGTAGATCCGGAATGCAAACACAAATATTGTGGAAAAACACGCGAAGTCATTATAGAAGAAAAGATGAAAAGGGAGAGATTCAAATTAATAGTGCCTCTGTTACATTAGCTGGGAGAGCAACCGTGGTCAGCACGCATACGATCATTAAAAAAATTTCTGCGTTCAAGTGAAGTCTGGGCTTATTCATTTAGGGAAACAATCTATCCTACAATAAAAATTCCCTCAAGCCCTTCTGTGTTAAACATTTCCAAAACTTGGGTGTAATCAGAGGGTCCCATTTTTGGCAGTTATTATAGGAGCGCTTAGAAGGTTATAGTTACAGCTGAGGCTAAGGATTTGCAGAATATTTACAAAAGAGAAACTTCCTAAAAAAAATGGAAGGAATTGATAAACAATTCTAATTTACTGTTATTTATCTGATATGCCATGGCAGTCTCTGTAGAGTTCCGAACACGTTCCTGTCGCACAAACAATGACCCAAATTCATTTGGATTTGGTTTTTTGTCCAAAACTATTACTAAAACATCATGATAACTGTAAAAAAAAACATCGAACTATTGTTTGCACTATTTGTAAGTGTCCTTAATTAGTTTTTTTGCTGGTGGGGGAGGGTATTACACTTTTTTTCGGCATTTACTTTTGAACAAAAATGTTAAGCGAAAAAATTCACAAAAGCTGCTTCAATCACATAAATATGGGTTCTAGTTGACTTTGTTTTTTTAAAGAGGAAAATAGAATATATAACGATTGAAAATACCCAAAGTCGTCTGTAGCCCATAGGAGACATTTTGTTTGCAAAACGTGAATCTTCTGGAAAGGTGTTTCAGGCTCTCAGGCCCACCGTGAGTAAGCCCATGGATATCATAATAACAACTGTATTTATGTATTTCAGGTCTGGAACACCTTATCCTTTATCAAGTAACAATAGTTTGGATACGTCCTCAACAACAGCCAATCAAAGAGAGTGATTCTTGATGCATGATTCTTTTTGTTTCATGAAATAAATCTTTAAAAATTATTAGTTGTGTTTTTTATATTAATTATTTGGTAACGGAAATTTATGTGTTTTATTAACTTGAATAACAAGTTCTCTTCAAATTAAGAAAAGAGCGAGGTTAAAAACTAAAACGAATATTAATTATCCCATGTATGAGGGGAGCGGTTACTCCTGACTGCGAAATTTTGATCATTGCAATCCTGACGGCATACGAGAGTGAAGCAAACATAAGCAGTTTCTAATAGTAAGCATTTTATTCACCAATTGATTTTCAGAACATTCTGAAAATTTTAATGTGTAAGCAAATAAAGTTTCATGATGTCTTTCGTTCTGGAAGAATTGTGAAAAAAGAAGGTCAGACTTTATTACGTTTCTGTTGGGGTAGGGCATTAGCTCTTAAAGCAATGGCGTACAAAAGTCAAATTTTAGCGCATAGAGCGACAGAAAGGGAAGCCATAAATGATGCTTCGAAAAATAGACCGATGTCTAAGCCTGCTTTCAGCCTACTTTAGTCTAACGGTCAATCGACAAATTTTACCATGCTCTAAACGAAAGGGTGTATATCACTGTGATAATTTTATTGTTCAATAAAAATAAATTTTTAAAAACTTTAGTCCTTTTTGTCAAAAACATAACGGCGAAAAAATCTAATAACTCTTGTGCATGGATAAATGACTGTTTTACGGGAAAGCATTATGGTTTTGTCCCCTTTTCTTTTTTTTTCCTATGCCCTGATTTCAGTTTGATACTAAGCTGAATTCAGTTTTAAGTCTAATTTATCTAATCTAACAAAAGGAACAAAAGGAATGTAAAGAAAGTGGAGAAAGCACTAAAATATGAACTAAGGAGGTGTGAAGTGGAGGCCATGAATAAAATTGCCGAGGATCTGGAAAATGCAGCTAGACGGCATAATAGTAAAATATTGTACTGGCATGTCAATAAACTAAGAGGGAGTAGTCAATCCGGACTTGGCCTAGTTAAAGATGGGAATGGGGCCACAATTAGCGATAAGGAAAGAATTAAAGAGAGATGGGCAGAACACTTTGAGAATTTGCTAAACCGAGATAGAGCTGCAGGTAAAGATATAGAGGAAAATGAAAAACTTTGTGATACCTTGGATGTGAGGGAAGATTTGTTTTGCGAGGAAGATTTAACGACAGGACTAAAAGGATTAAAAAATAATAAGACTCCATGTGCTGAATGGGTAGAAAATCAGTTTCTTAAATACGATGGCTCTGAGGTTAAAAACAAGTTACTGAAGATTATGAATATGATTTTTGAAAAAGGGAAAGTACCAAATAATTTTAGGAAAACCTTAATTAAGCCACTTTATAAGAAAGGTGATAAAACGGAATGTGGTAATTATCGAGGCATTAGTCTGGTCTCTGTAGGTAGAAAATTACTTAGTAATATGATACTTTTAGACTGAGAGATGCCGTAGACAAAGTTTTAAGAGAAGAACATTGCTGTCTTAGAAAAGGTAGAGGATGCGTCGACCAAATTTTCACTCTTAGGCTAATAATTGAGAAGTGCCTGAGTTATCAAACACCTTTGGTCCTTAGTTTTACAGATAATAAGCAAGCGTTCGATTCTGGCGCCTCTTCATAGAAATGTCCCTTCCCTCAAGGAAACATTCTCCATGGAAAGGTTCTCCCCCGTAATCCCTACTCCAACCCCCGCCCCCCCCCCTAGAAAAAAATTCCGCCTTAAAACGCCTGTATGCTTCCCAATAACCAATACTATATGTAAACAATGGGTAAAGTTTATAACTTGCAGCCCTTCCCTCGGGTACTGTGGGCGATTAAGTCATCCTCAAAGACCCCATTAATTAGATTTTTGACTATGCTGAACAAAATGGCTATCTAAAAATTTTTATTGGGTGACTTCGGGAAAAAAATGAGCGTGGGAGGCGACCAAGTTGCCCGTCAATTGTTTTGGTCACTTAAAAAGGGTACTAGAACTTTTAATTTCCGTTTGAATGAGCCCTCTCACGATATTCTAGGACTACTGGATCGATACGATCATCCCTAGGAAATAAAAAACAAAACCAAACAAAAAAAAAATTAAACACGCATCCGTGATCTTTCTTCTGGCAAAAAAAATACAAAATTCCACATTTTGCAGATAGGAGCTTGAAACTTCTATGGTAGGGTTCTCTGTTACGCTGAATCTGATGGTGTGATTTTCATTAAAGTTCTGTGACTTTTAGGGATTGTTTCCCCCTTTTTTCGAAAGTAAGGCAAATTTTTTCAGGCGCTTAGCTTTTTATTGGTAAGACTAAACTTGATGAAACTTATATATTTAAAATCAGCATAAAAATCTGATTCTTCTGATGTATCTATTGGTATCAAAATTCCGTTGTTTAGAGTTTTGATTACTAATGAGCCGAGTCAATCCTTACTTATAGTTCGTTACCACGAACTGTTTGATACCAGACAAATACATTAAAGTGATTAGTGCTGTGTGTGAGAATAACTTGGCTGTAGTTAAGGTAGGAAATGAGGTTAGCAGCTAGTTTTGTATTAAATCAGGAGTTAAGCAGGACTGTGTTTTATCTCCCTCTATATGGATCATTTTGATGGCTTTTGTATTAAGGAGCACAGGAAAGGCAATAGAAGACCACGGAATCAAATGGGGAGGAAAAAATCTTCTGGACTTAGATTATGCTGATGATTTAAAGTAGAAGGCTATCTTATACTCGTGACTACACCACGTGGTTTATGGTCCTAATAAGGGCATCTTTAATTGATAATTTTTTCGTTAATGGTGGATTGCTTGAAAGATCCCAAGCAGATGTGGTCGTGTCTGACGGCTCGGATCACCTTCTTTTAATAAGTAAAATAAAGCTAAATCAGTCAAAGGAAAATAAACGAAATGAAAGGACTTCGTTTTACCGTGAAATGAATAATAAAAACCTAAAGAGTTTTGCAATTATGATGGATGAAACAAATTTCTCGCGTGTAATAAATGAAAAGTGTCCAAATACTACATAGGACCTATTCAGTGAGATAGTGACGAGTATAATGAATGAAACATGTCCCTTGTGAAGAATAAACCTAATAGAAATTTTCCTAATAAACCATGGATAACAAAAGCTATTTTAGTTTGAATAAAGCAGAAAAACAAACTTTATGTGAATTATTTAAAGGATCATTTAGATGATAGTTTTATAAAAATCAAAAGATTTCGGAATATTTTAAACTCAGTAAAACGGAATGCTCAGAAACTTTATTTCCAAAATGAATTTCATGAAAATCAAGGGGATATGAAAAATACATGGAAAACAATAAATAAACTTTTGGGTAAATTTCAGAGTAAGGAGGAGGTGAGAGTCATGGAGACAACAGGAGGTCGTCTTACTGATTCTCAAGACATATCTGAATTTCTGTGCGGTTATTTTGCAAATGAAGGAAAAAGACTTTGCGAACAAGCGCGGGCTAAACTACACACATCTGCGAGTTTTGGATCTGTCATTAAAAGACAACCTGTAAGTCAGAAGTTATTTGAGTTTGCAAGACATTTGGAACGGGAAGTGGCACGATTCTTGGGTACGATGGAGTAAAGCTCTAGTGGGATGTACGAGTTTTCACTGAAACTCATAAAGGCTGCAAAAACGAGTGTTTTACCTGTGTTGACGCACCTCATCAACCTTTCTCAAGATCTTGGGGTCTTCCCGGAAGCACTAAAGATTGCAAGAGTGATTCCTCTTCATAAAGGAGGGAAACAAGATGACCCATCGAATCGAAGACCTATATCTATTCTCCCATTTTTCTCTAAGTTATATGAGAAAGTGGTACATGCCCAGTTAAGTTATTACATTGAAAAGAATAAAATTCTAATGGAGAATCAATTTGGGTTTAGAAAAGGGCTATCTACGGGTATAGCAGTTCTGAAATTGGTTGATTGGATTAATGATGCATTTGAAGCTGGTCTCATACCCGCGGCTGTGTTTTAGATATGAAAAAAGCGTTCGATACGGTGGACCACTCAGAGCTTATTCAAGCTCTTGACTCGATTGGGGTGAAGGGTTCAAGTCTGGAGTGGTTTTCGTCGTATCTACACAATCGGTATCAGATAGTTCAGAATGGGTCATCTTTATCTTCAAAAAGAAAGTAGAGTGTGGGGTCCCACAAGGGTCAATCTTGGGACCTCTACTTTTCATTATTTTCACTGATCGAGTGAAACATTACCTGTCAGAGGCTGGTGTCATCCTGTTTGCAGATGACACTTTGTTCTTTCTGGCAGCGCCTTCACTTGATGTTTTATATAATAAAATTCATAATGCAGTTTCTGAATTTCTAACTTTTTCTCAGCAAAATATGTTAACCCTAAACTTTTCTAAAACTTTTTTCATGATATTTTCTAGACTTTCGTCTAGTGCTGGAAATGACCATATCACGGTTCAAGAAAATGTGATAAAGAGAGTAGCAACAACAAAGTATTTGGGGTTTTTAATTGATGAAAACTTGTCGTGGAAAAACCATTCAAGTGCAATAGCTGAAAAATTAAGCAGAGGCCTTGGGGTGATGCAAAGAATTAAAAATCTAGTCCCAAAAAAGATCCTGAAAATGATTTATTTTTTTATATTTTACCCATATATTAGCTACTGATGCTCTATATGGTTAAGTAATTTTGTTACATGTTTTAAAAGAGTACAAAAACTTCAGAATAGAGCTGTAAAATTATTATCTGAATTTGATGATTCTAATGAGGTTCCTGCTTATGAGCATTTTAAAAAGAATAAGTTAATGGATGTATCCCAAATTCGAGGTTACCAAGTCGCGATTTTATCGTATAAATATTTGAATCAGCTGCTCACCCCTGCTTTTGAAAATATTTTTGCTTTTAATAGAGACCTTCATGATCATAATACAAGAAAAGCTGATGACTTAACTCATGAGTTTAGGAGCACCACTCGGGCATCTTTTGTGATTCGCCATTATGGTCCCCTTGTTTGGAATATATTGCCCGAGTGTGTGAAAAATGCGCCTAGTCTTCCGGCTTTCAAGTCACGGGCAAAGAAGTTTCTTTTATCTAGTGAGTGAATTTGGTGTTATGCCCACTCAAGGTTGTAATTATATTTAAGGTATTTCCCCGATTTAGCTCGCTTTTTTTTTCTTTTTTTTTCTATCTACTTCTTGTCTTTTACTCTTTCTCTCTTTTTTACTTTATTCCCTCATCCGATCATTTTATTGTGTGTTTAGTATCAAGGTATGAATGTTATTTTAATTAGCTGAGAGTGTTAACCTCGCTTGCCCTTTCAAGCTTATTGTCTTTGTTGGCAGGCGAAAGGCAAATAGTGTTTGTTTTCTTTTTTAATAAATGTATATCTCATATTTCATATCTC
>NC_142797.1:56457703-56492301 GCF_049724085.1 Artemia sp. Qi Xiang Cuo | reverse complement strand
AATATTGTTTTGTCAAAATTTCAACAGGCTAGGTAGCCTATAGACCTGTCAAATAGGCAAATTTCTAAGTCTTAGAAATTGGAAGAGGGTTAACACAGGAACTCCACCCTTTGACTATTGGAAAAAATAGTTGATAATAAATGTTGCCCCAGCAAAAATTTCCTTTTCCAACTAGTTGACTAATAACCTCTCCCCAGCAAAACAATTTTTCCAACTAGTTGACTAATAACTTCTCCCCAGAAACACTTAAATTTGCCAACTAGTTGACAATAAATTTTGCCTCAGCAAAACTTTCATTTTCCAACTAGTTGACTAATAACTTCTCCCAAGCAAAACTTAATTTTTCCAACTAGTTGCAAATAGCTTCTCCCCAGAAACACTTAAATTTGCCAACTAGTTAACAGTCAATTTTGCCTCAGCAAAACTTTCATTTTCTAACTAGTTGACTAATAACTTCTCCCAAGCAAAACTTAATTTTTCCAACTAGTTGACTAATAAATTCTCCCCAGAACTTAAATTTGCCCCAGCAAAACTTTCATTTTCCAACTAGTTGACAAATAAGTTCTCCCCATCAAAACTTAATTTTCCCAACTAGCTGAAAAAAAAAACTGTTCCAGAAAACAATTCATTTTCCAACTAGTAACTTCTCCCCTCCTAGGAAGTTCCCATTTCCTTAAATCTTTTTTTATGACATACTCTCATCCCAGACAAGGACAACCTGCTTTCCTTTTAGCCCTAGACAGTTGGTCAAAAAAGAATTTTTTTGGCAATTTGTCCTCCTTTATCAGCAGAATGTGCACTAGCCATCTCAACCTTTCTTTCATTATAGCCCTAGAAAGCAGGATTGAAACCTACTGTTTGAAATATGGTCTGTCAGCCAGGTACCCAGAACAATCTGTAGGCAATTTCTATGGAAAACATCTAGCAAATTGTCACCCATTTTTTTGAATTTTCTTTAGTTTTGTATATCTTGATGGGATTATCAGGGAGGGAGGGTTGCTTTGCTGTCAGGATAACAACTAATATATTGAAAAAGAGCATGAAATAAGAACATTGTTATTTTTTTTTTAGCCTACCATGTGTTTTGAGCTGTTAAACTGAAATTTTATCCTTATTTGAAAATTTGACTAATTTACCATACTATTCTTAGATATGTGTGCACTCAGTTTCAAGTAGCCCAGCCTATAATAAATAGGCCAGGGTGAAAGCCTATTGAAAAAGGGGATTCTGCCCTTTGACTACTGGAAAAAATTACTTTATAAGCTTATATAGAATGTTACAATCCAATCTCCTTCTAACGTCATTTTTATACAATCCTAAAAAGGGCTTATCCCAGATTTCCCTCTCAATCAATTGGACTATCTGTCTTGGCTTTTTCTACAATTAGCCATGTCTTGATGCCTACTGCAAAATGCTTGATTTTCAATTCATGTGTTGCTGGAAACAAACATTGCCCCAGAAAACAACTCATTTTCTAATTAGTTGACTAGTAACTTATCCACATCAAAACTTTATTTTTCTAACTAACTGGAAACAAAGATTGCCCCAGAAAACAATTCATTTTCCAACTAGTTGACTAATAACTTCTCCCCAGCAACACTTGAATTTGTCAACTAGTTGACAATAAATGGTGCCCCAGCAAGACTTTCATTTTCCAACTAGTTTACTAATAACTTCTCCCCAGCAAAACTTGATTTTTCCAACTAGTTGACAAATAACTTCTTGCCAGTAAAACTTAATTTTGCCAACTAGCTGGAAACAAACATTACCCCAGAAAACAATTCATTTTCAAACTAGTAACTTCTCCCCTCCCAGGAATTTCCCATTTCCTTTAAATCTTTCTTTATGACATTCTCTCACCCAAAACAAGGACACCTTGCTTTCCTTTTAGCCCTAGACAGTTGGTAAAAAAAAAAACCTTAGCAATTTGTCATCCTTCATCTGGAGAATGTGCCCTAGAAACTTTCTTTTATTATAGCCCTAGAAAGAAGGATTGAACCACACTTTTTGCACAGCCTACTGTTTGAAATATGGTCAGTCATCTGGGTACCCAGAACAATCTGTAGGCAATTTTTATGGAAAAAATCTAGCAAGTTGTCATCCACTTTTTGTAATTTTCTTTTAGTTTTGTATATATTGATGGGATCATCAGGGAGGGAGGGTTGCTTTGTTGCCAGTATAACAACTAGTCAAGTTGAAAAAGAAAATGAAATAAGAACATTGTCATTTTTATTTTATTAGCCTACCATGTTTTTGAAAAGTGCTGCTAAACTGAAATTTTACCATGTTTGGAAATTTGACTAATCTACCCTTCTATTCTTAGAGATGTGTGCACTCACAATTTCAAGTAGTCCAGCCTATAATAAATAGGGCAGGGTGAAAGCCTATTGAAAAAATTGAGTTTTGTTGAGAAGTTTCTAGTGAACTAGTTGGAAAATGAATTGTTTTTTGGGGCAATGTTTGTTTCCAGCTAGTTGGCAAATTTAAGTGTTGCTAGGGAGAAGTTATTAGTCAACTAGTTGGAAAATAAATTGTTTTCTGGGGCAATGTTTGTTTCCAGCTAATTGGCAAAATTAAGGGTAAATTTTTACCAAATCATATTATTGACTTATGAATAAAGTGAATATACCACTTGATGCCTTTTTTTATGCTCTTTCCAAATATATAATCATTTTGTTGGAAATGAATTTTACCCCCACCCCTATATATACCAATTCAGTTACTTTTGTGAGGTGGTTTCATGAAGGTAGCTCCAAATTGTAAATTTTAAGCAATTGTTTATTATATTTTTAGGTGAGTCTATTTTAGTTTTATGTGCATTTTGTAGTTTTAGTTTTTTTTTTTGTCTATGCTGAAGACTCCTTGTTTGATGCAGGCAAAATATTTCTTTTTGTTTACATTTACTGGCCATAGACCTGTTTGTTGTACTTATATTTTTTTTATACCAATTCAGGGTATATATTGCACATTAGGGGGGGATGGGGGCAAATTTATTTCTGATGTTAATGGGAGATAAGTTTAAACTTTACCCCCACCCTCCTAATGTACAAATACATACCCTGAATTGGTATGTAGGGGTGGGGGTAAAATTCATTTCCAACAAAAATGATTAGCCTATTATATTTGGAAAGAGCATAAAAAAAGACATCAAAATTTATTTGTAAATCAATAATATGATTTGGTAAAAATTTACCAATTAAGTGTTGCTAGGGAGAAGTTATTAGTCAACTGGTTGGAAAATAAAAGTTTTGCAGTGGAAATGTTTCTTGTCAACTAGGCTAAAGGTACCGATGATTCAACAGTTTTTGTAAAAAACCAATTTTTCTACTCTAGAAGTCTTAATTTAAAGACTTTTGGTTTGAAAAGCGTTTCAGTATGTAGGATAAACATCTAGGAATCTAACTGTTTGATGAGAAGTTTGAAGTTTTGTCTGGAAAGGGTACAAAACTCCAATTTTCCGAAATTAGAGCATTTTCACCTACAAATTCGACACAACAAAAAAGTTACCTGTTTTTGACGCAAGTTGGAACCCAATTCAACACCCGTATTGGGTGTCGAACCGATGATTTGACAGTTTTTGTAAAAAAAAAACAGTTTTTCTAATCTAGAAGTCTTAATTTAAAGACTTTTGGTTTGAAAAGGGTTTCAGTATGTAGGAAAAACATCTAGGAATCTAACTGTTTGATGAGAGGTTTGAAGTTTTGTCTGGAAAGGGTACAAAACTCCAATTTTCCGAAATTAGAGCATTTTCACCTGCAAATTTGACACAACAAAAAAGTTACCTGTTTTCAACGCAAGTTGGAACCCAATTTGACACCCGTCTAAATACTTGGGGAATACATGTGGGCGGAACCTGGTGTATTTGACACGTAAATTCTTGTTTCTTTGTTTTTCTTCAACTTCATTTAATGTATAAAAGTATGAGAGAGTATGCAAAAATAGTATTTAGTATAACAAATTTAGTATAATAAAATTGTTTCACTAGCATTTTGAAAGGGATAGGGTCTAGGAAAACGGGAGTGGATTTCAAGAAATTTAAGAAGTTTATTTGATTTAGTGGATTTTATTTTCATATGCAGATTCTTAGTTTCGTCCAAAACATAGACCAACACATCATTTTGTATAAGATTTTGTATTCAATAAAATTTTTATTTATATTTGGATGAAGGATAAATAAGGGTATAATCTAAATGGAGCAAAACGGTGTATTCAATCTAAATATAATCTAATGGGAGGGGGGGCAAAATCGGGTCTGGGGGGGGGGGGGCAACAGCCCCCCTGCCCCAAACCAATTTACGCCCCTGCATGGTATGAGGCCAAGCAGCAGATCCTCAGATGATGGAAAAATCCAGTGTCTGTAAGTAAAACTTCAAAGTTTAAAAAAAAAACTTTTGTTTAAATGTTCTTTCATCTGAAATATTATTAGAAATAATAATCATCAAAATCTTTCGTTGCACAGAGAGCACCTGTAAATTCGACAGCTATGGTGCCTATGGTTTTGTCAGTGGATCCTGGAATTTTGACACCTATTATTTCTCATGTTTTACAGGTTCAGTGAAGTTTTGACAAAGTCACCTATATTTCAACAGGGCCTGTTGCTGTCTGTCCAAAATTTTGACAAGGTTACTATGAGATATTCGCCAAAGAAATAAATCCCTTGATAGAAGCCAATATTTACTCTTGAATGCAGCTGAAGGAACATTTTTAGTCCACCTGGTATTCCACTACATTGAACAAGAATTTTCGACACTTGGAAACTAGTTTCGACAATGCAATTGTCGCTAAAAAAATTCTTGTCTGGAAAATTTTTGTCGCAATTATCGCTGTTGAAAAAGCTAATGTGGCTACATTTCAGAGAAGATCAGATGTATCTCGACACATTGGCGCTTATCCCAACTTTTTCTTGCAAAAAATAACCAAGTAATGACAGTTTGAACATTACATACCTGAAAAATTGTCGGGAGATCCTTTTGTGTCAAAAACAGGAAACTGACCGAATTAAATTTTCTTTACTTATCTGGGTGTACCGGATATAGTGTCCACATTTTGCACTGTCAAAATATAATGATGGCTTTAAGAGATGCCGCTCCAAGTCATGGCTAAGCAGAGCTATCCTGTTTTGAAGGAAAATTTCAACAGTGGTTCCAAAATTGCACTGTTGAATCATTGGTGCCTTTACCCTAGTTGGTAAATATAGATTTCTCCTATAGGGATGGGCAAAATTTTCCAACTAGATGGCAAAAATATTTTTAATTATAAGGAGATTGGATAGTATCATTTTATATAAGCTTATAAACTAATTTTTTCCAATAGTCAAAGACTGGGTATCTGTTAACACAGAAGCTTGGCAATACCTTCCAGAGTATGTTTTTTGCCCTGAACTGGATTCATCCCTGAAAGTTTCATTTTCCTAACTTAGGCTAACCCCTTTCCAAGATAGCAAAAAATCTAAATTAAAATTTTACTAAGTGGTTTCCTAATCTTTTCCCTATGTCAGTAATGGAATCATATAGCCTATATGTTTACCATAGGCTAGTTCCCTTCACAGGAGCAAAATTGGGTAAGGTTTATATTAACAGACTAATCAGATAGATAAAAAAAAAACATACCACTAGCATCAGAATTTCATCCTGAGTCCAAATATAACACTCATTTCTGTTGCAAATTATTTTCAAAATTACTTCCAAGCTTCTTCAAGTTTCTTGTTTTTTTTTCACAGGAATGTCATGGCAGCAATTCAATTTGAAAAATACCAAATTTTAATGAAAGCTCAGGTTGAAATTGAAATATACTAAATCTTGTTGAGCAGTGATTTGATATCAAAAATACTAAATCTTATTGAGCGTTGATTTGACTTGAGAAACACTAAATAGTTTGAAATATTTATTTTTTTGGGAAAAACTTACCACTGGCTTCAAAATTTCATCCTGAATCCAAATATGACATTCATTTCCATTGCAAATTATTTTCAAAATTGCTTCTAAGCTTCTTTAAAAACAGCAAAACTTCTGTCATCAAAACAAACACTTTATGGCAGGTACACATACAGGTTTAATATAAACCTGTATATGTACCTGCCGGAGCCACACTTGCACTGGTGGCACAAAATTGGCTAAATGATTGATTTGGTAATGAGTATATCTATGGCTGGACAATGTACTATAAGCTCCCATTTATCACTGTAAATAATGCTTCCAGGCTTAATATTTTTTTAATAACAGGAATTAAAGTTTCCTTGTTTCTTTGGAGGCCATTTTGGCCATCAGTCAGGGGTACAATAATTTTTTTTTTTTGCTCTCTCTTTCTATTCCACCAAAAACCACCAAGTGACCTAATTTATTTAGTGGTATAAATTTAGATTAGACCCTGGTGCCATGCCAGCACATAGACTAAATGCTGCCAACAAAAGGCCTGGTTGACTGCCACCAAAGTTTTGCAATGCTACCTGCATGCTTGTGCCAGCAGCATTGCAACACATTGGTGGTGGTAAAAAATTATTGTACCCCTGACTGATGGCCTCCAAAGAAACAAGGAAACTTTAATTCTTATTATTAAAAATATAATAAGCCTGGAAGCATTATTTACAGTGATAAATGGGGAGCTTATAGTACATTGTCTAGCCATGGATATACTCATTACCAAATTAATCATCCAGCCAATGTTGTGCCACTGGTGCAAGTGTGGCATGCTGGCAGTATTGCAACACTTTGGCAGCAGTCAACCAGGCCTTTTGTTGGCTCTATCCCCCTGGAATCAATAGGGCCCTTAGAGCACCAGTCAGTGACATCTCTAGTGCATTAGAAAGTGATGATGAAGAGTTAGATATGAGTGATTAGCTTGTATACATTAAGTGCTATTTATCTGATATTTATAAAACTGTATATGTAGCTGTCATTAAGTGTTTGTTTTGATGAAAGATGTTTTGGAAAATTGAAGAAACTTAGAAGTAATTTTGAAAATAATTTGCAACAGAAATGAGTGTTATATTTGGACTCAGGACAAAATTCTGATGCTAGTGGTGTGTTTTTTTTTTTATCTAGTGGTATATTTTTTTTATCTTTTTTTTAGTCTGTTAATATAAACCTTACCTGCAAAATTATATGCTTCTGGAAAATAAGTGCATAATTAGGGCAATAAAACATTGATTGGAGAATTGGTTAGCCTAATATCTACCAAATCACATTATTGAGTTAGGAATAAAGTGAATACACCATTTGATGCCTTTTTTATGCTGATTACAAATATAATAAGCATTTCTATCGGAAATGAAGGTAAAATTCTACTTTAGCTACTTTTGGCTATCTTGGGAAGGGGTTAGGTTAGGAAAATGAGACTTTCAGGGATGGGTCTACAGGCTAAAGTATGTCCCGGGAAGGTATTTTCAAGTACCTACCTCCACTCCTTCTCCCTCTAGAGGGTCATGAAATTTGCCTAAATGACAGGTCTATACCCATTGAAATTTTGACAAAAAAACATTTTACCTTAATTTTCAGTTATCAGTTTCTTTTTCTCTGGCTTTAGCTCTGAAAATGCAATTCCAGTTATTTGAGCAGAATTTTAAGACATAGCCTATAAATGGTTTATTTCCAAAATTTAGGAAATGTATTTGAATATCTTTAAAACCTTATAAATTGGGATTGAGCAAAGTTGTGCAGCAATTTTGAAAACAATTTTGTTGTACTTTATTTAAGCAGAAAATCTATTTTGCAGGGTTTCAATTCTATGACACACAGATTTTTAAAGGTCATCAAAGGTCAGGACCCTCTAGAGGGAGACGGAGTGGAGATAGGTAATTCAAAATATCTTCCCAGGACATACTTTAGCCTGTAGACCTATCCCTTAAAGTTTCATTTTATTAACCTAACCCCTTTCCAAGATAGCCAAAAGTAACTAAAGAATAATTTTACCGAAATGAATTTCAGCACCCCCCCCCCCCTATATAGGCTATACCTAACCTAACGTAACCCAACCTAACCTTACCTAACCCTGAATTGGACTATATAGGGGGGGGCTGAAATTCATTTCCGAAATGCTTATTATATTCGTAATCAGCATTAAAAAAGGCATCGAATGGTGTAATCACTTTAGTCCTAGCCTAACTCAATAATATGGTTTGGTAAATATTGACCAGAGAATCTAATACTAGCCTACATCTCTTTTTCTAATTTAACCTCTGTATCATAATTAATCTTAACTGAAATCCCCCTCACAGGAGAAAATTTAGCCTTAGGCCTAGTTCTCAATGCATTCCCTGAAGTTTCATTCCCCAATCTTAGCTGCTTTTCAAGATAACAAGAAGATCCCTTGTGTGGAATATACCAATCCCAGTGCTGCAAATTAGATTCTCTATAGGTTTAGTAGCCAAATTCATATGACAAAGAGGCAGGAAGAGCCTAGGCTATAGCCCACAAGAAGGATAGCCAACTATCACTTAAGCTAGGCAAATTGAATATTATAAAATTGAGAGCCTACCCTATATCTTTTTTCAGGTTTTCTAACCTTTTACTTGATTGTTTCGCCCTTAAATGCAACTCAACTCGATAGCCTACAAATAGCGAAGTTTGCAGGTTATTCAAGTATGCCTATGAGAAACGCCGGGTGGTTTTTCTTCCTTTCTTTCTGAAGTTGAGATCAGCGTTGCCGTGGTAATTGATTTAAATATTAGAGAGTTTTCCGACATGAAAGTTGCGCGGTATCTGTGGTCGCACAGTGCATTGAAGTCTTCTTGGCAATGCGAGGCCTGGGATTCATTCCCAGCTGCCAGTAAAACAAAATGTTGCACAAATTTGGATATAGTTTGAAGTAATATAGTGTCATCAAATATATTTAGTTAGTATAGAGACAAAAGCACGGACGTAGAAATCCATTTTGGGAGGAGAAGAACACATTTGCAAGGGGGAAATTGTGCGCAAAATATGGAATAATCCCAAAAAATCGAAAAATCGTAAGTTATTTATCGTCAACCCCCTTTCCCTCCCTTACCTCTTTCCATGTGCCTCTCATCATTACATTTACTTACATGCCTGTTTCTAGTTTAGAACACAAGCTGGGAGACAGCTTGGTACTGAGACATAAGAGATTTTAGCCTGTTATGTAACAGATTGTACATATCGGGTATAAGTATTAGTTGAAGAGGAAAGGGTTTTGAGCAGAGCGATCCTAATGTTTGTCATGGTGACGAAAGTCACCAAAAGGGTCTGCACCTGCTTTGACGATCTTTAAACAGAAATTTCCCCGTTTTTTTATATATTCTTTAACCAGGTAAAACCAGTTCTAACCGCTCTAACCAGTAAAACTGGAATGGTAGATAATAGTATCGATTTTATGAGTCTTGCTGTATAGAAATCTTATCTCCTTGATCGATATTCAATAGATACTCAATAGATGCTTGTTCTAGGCATGTGTCTCCTGTGCTTATCATCAAAGGAGTCTAAACCCTTAATTTCGGCTGTTTTTATTCGTCAATTAGGCAACCTAAGAGAGAATACAGAGATCTGCAAAGTAGGCAAAAAAACTGAAGCGGCCTTTGCATCTTTAGTCATTATTTATGGTTGGTCCAAAAGACTTAAACCTCTTGGCGAGTTTTTTTTTCTGGTAGTAGCTTAGCAATGGAGATAAATATGATTTATCATTATTCAGAGATTCTATTTTGTCAAGGCTTATATCAATGAGCATCTGCCACAGATGCTCTGAAACACGTCCTCTGTTTTCCAGAAAGAATTTACTAGCAACATAACGTACCAGTATATGTTCAAACTAAGGTACATTTGATAGTTATGGAGAAATGTTCAGAGAGTATGAGTAACTTACAAAAGCGGAAACTGGCACCTGCGCCGACAAAAAAAATGACGACTTTATCTAGCATTTGACGTTTCTCGGCCTTTTTTCAGTGTAACAATGGGTGAAATTAGCGAAATTAGAATAATTCAAAAAATTAGTGTAGTAATAATCGTTTTGTTTCAGTTTGTGAAAAAAAGAGCAATTAGGAAGTTGAAAAACAATACAAAAAACGCCAAACGCTTGTTGGGACTGGTGTTTTTTTTCGACACTAGTGCCATTTTCCACTCTTTTAAGTTACTTCTAACATTTTGGGCATTAGCTTGACTGGACAAAGTAATTTATAAGACAAGGACTAGCCAATTTGTGTATAGAGTTATGTTTAAGCATGCTTAGAGGCATATTTACTAGAACAAGAAGTGGCACCAGGGAAGTTAAGAAAAACGCTTGTGGTTTTAGGAAAGGGAATTTTCGCACTTAGGTTAATAATTGAGAACTGTATGAACCATCAGTCCCCTTTATTCTTGTTTCTCTTAAGTTTGGTAGAGTAGGAACAGGCTTGGCGGATCATCTCAGAAAAACTAAGGGGGAGGAGTAAAGAATGCTCAAACTTTAGGCACAATATTTAATGAACAGAGTAATAATGGGAACTAAGGCGACAGCTGTACTAGGGACAGCTTTGCATAGTCTATTTATGGATTAAAATCGGGTTTTCTTTAACTATAGTGAATATTTATTGGTATAAACTAGCAAAAACAGGATAAGGTAAAAAAATATATGGCGATACAAATTAGACGAGAGACAGAAATATATTGCCTATTTTCTAGTACCGCACAATGATTCATAGTTTTATTCTATTTGAGGTAATCCTCTCATTTATTAATTAGTTTAAAATACTCTTATCACAAAGTAAGTTTTTCAAACAAAAGTCAAGAGCTCCATTTAAACCGACAATGAGCAGAAATATGCTAAAATAATCTTCCAAGCGTAAAACTACCACAAATCACCATCAATAAATAAATAAAACCCCAAAACCAGCAGAAATTTCAATAAATAACCGAGTGAAACTCAATACGAGCAGAAATTAACATAAGTAGGCCTGACATGCCCCCGGGCCTTCTGAAAACCAGACCATAATTTGCAGTTTATAAAACAAAATAAATATTAAATGTTTTCTCTTTTTTAGCTTTAATAAAGTGGAAATTATTGAGACTTTAATGTGTAAATGTCTGTAAATTTGTATTAAACTGTCTATCAACATTCATTTGTTGTATTTCAGATGTTTTGTTTCCTTACTATAATCATTAGACTATTACACCTTGTCACCAAAGAGCATCTGTAATTATGTTTTAACATGTTTTGTGTGGCAGAACAATCACTTGTATCGTGAAAGTCACCGGCAGGATGTAAGTTATTTCAATAATTTTGACGAGTTCGTTGAATCATCTCGGTAGCTTGAAAAGTTCGAACCAAACTTTCGAAGAAATCAGACTGATATCAATTGAAAAAGTAATTTTACAGTCAAAGCTTGAAAGACTAAAGCTGGATTGTTGATTCCTTATGGTCGGTAGGAACTACACAAATTTTGTATCTTTCTCTTAGAAAAATCTGGTGATTCTTGGTTGAAAGCAGTCAAACCTCCCAAAAAATCGATTTTTTTTTCTATAGAGGCAAGCATTCGTCACGCCCATGAGTCCGTCAACGGAAGAATAAAAAAAGACTGGCTTCATAACTCTGATTATCATTCCCAGAACCAACGCTCCCTTTTCATAGTCAGCGCAATAGCGTAGACTTAAACGGTGTTTTCACGCAAGGGAGTCATAGGCAGCGCCATAGTGCTGCCTAAGTAAAAAGTGATGTGGCACACCACATTTGTTTATTTTTTGTTTTGCTATCAAACAGTTCGTAGTAACGAACAGTAAGTAAGGAGCGAACCGGCTCAAGAGTAACCGAAACTCTAAAAAACGAAATTTTGATAACAGTACAACATCAAAAGAATCTGATTTTTTTGCTGATTTCAAATATATAGAAAATGAGGAAACACCCCCTAAAAGTAATAAATCAGATTCAGCGTATCAGAGAACCCTAGTACAGAAGTTTCAAGCTCCTATCTGTAAAAATGTGAAATTTTGTATTTTTTGCCAGAAGAAAGATCATGGACTTGTGCTTGTTAGTTTTTTTTTTTTTTTCCAGGGGTGATCGTATCGAACCAGTGGTCTTAGAATATCGCGGGAGGACTCATTCGAATGGAAAATAAAAGTACTAGTGCCCTTTTTAAGTGACTAAAAAATGGACGGCAACTAGGCCCCTTCCAACGCTCATTTTTTCCCAAAAGTCCCCGATCAAAATTTTGAGATAGCCATTTTGTTCAGCATGGTCAAATATTCTATAAATATGTCTTTGAGGATGACTTAATCCCCCACAGTCACCGGGGGAAGGTCTGCAAGTTGTGAACTTTGCCCAGTGTTAACGTATAGTATTGGTTATTGGGAAGTATTCAGAAGTTTTCAGGGGGGATTTTGTCTGGTAGTTGGGGGGATGGGGTGGGTCGAGGGTTACGTGGGAGGATCTTTCATGGAGGAAGTTATCATTGGGGAAGCGACATTGCTATGAAGGGGGCACCAGCTTTCCTAGCATTATTTAAAAAAAACGATTTAGAAATTAAATAATAAAAAAAAAACAATTTTTTCAACTGAAAGTAAGGAACAACATCAAAATTTAAAACGAAAAGGAATTATTCCGTATATGAAAGGGGCTGTCCCCTCCTTAACGCCTCGCTCTTTACGCTGAAGTTTGACTCTGTCTCACAACTTTTTTTTAAGCGATAAAAAACTTTAGCGTAGAGAGCAGGCGTTGAGGAGGGGACAGCCCCTTTCATATACGGAATAATTTCTGTTCGTTTTAAGTTTTAATCTCGCTCATTACTTTCAGTTAAAAAAAAACTTGTTTTTTTTATTTTTTCTGTTTTAGACCAGGACCCTTCGTTTAGAAGGAGTTGTCGTAGAAGCTTAGAAAAGGGCTCCTCCGATTGGAAATTGAAAGGGCTAGCGCCCTTTTCGATAATTATAAGTGATTGGAGGGCAACCCCCCCCCCCCCTCACGCCTATCATTTCCCCAGACACATCCAATAAAACTTTTTAGATAGCAAATGTGTTCAGCGTAGTTGTAAGGTCCAAAAATTATGCATTTGAGGATGACAATCACCGACAGTCCTCAGAGCAAAGCTTTCAAGGTATGCTCTTGGAGCATAATAAACTTCAGAGGGGGTCAATGGATTGAAAATCAGAAGTTCTAGTGCCGTTTTTAAGAGTCAAAGTGATCGGAGTGCAGCTACCCCCTCTCCCCAACAAGTCTAATTTTCCCCAAATATAGGGTATTTAATATAAATTTCGAGACAGCCATTTGTTTGAAAAATAGTTCAAAGATCACGTAACAAGGCCTTTGGGGTTGACACAACCCCCAGAGTCGGGGGGTAAGGGCTGTAAGTTATGCCCCAGGGGAATATAAAGTTTTAATGGAAGGAGTGGTCGTGTGAACTTTAGAGGAGACTCATTTGATTGGAAATTTATATTTCTAGTTCCTTTTTAGAAGTCAAAAGTGATAGAGGGCAACTAGCTCTACCTTGCGCCAGAGCCCAGGGGACGACTCCTCAGAGCCCAGGGGCAAGGGTTGTAAGTTATGCCCCGTGGCATATAAGGTTTTTATGGAATGGGTGGTCGTATAAGCTTCAGATCGGATGAAGCTTATTTGATTGGAAGTCGGAACTTCTAGTGCCCTTTTCAAGAGTCAAAAGTAAATAGAGGGCAACCATCCCCCCCAGGCTAACATTCTCCAAACATATCCAATTAAAATCTTAGGAAAGCCATTCCATACAGAGTTGTTGAATATCCAGTAATTATGTCTTTGGGGATGTCAACCTCCCCACAGTCCCCAGGGCAATTCGTTCATTGTTTACATATAATATATGTTATTGCGAAAGGTACGTGTTTCGAACTTTACTTTCCAAAAAGACGAAGGGCATTGGGCATTCAGGTGGGCCTTCCAGAGAATAGTGAGTAGAGTGTTGAACTAAATCAAAACATATTATGCGTATACGGATAGTCAAAAGGGCGTAACTCAGGAATGACTGAGTATATTAATTTGAACCTTCGGGAAATGATAAGGGAGATGATAAAAAAAAGGCGATATTTGCATGCTACCACTACTACTACAACTACTACCACACTACTCCATTTACAATATTGAGGGGAAATTTGAACTAAATCAAAAGCTTCTATGTGCATGTACATTGTCAAAAGATTGTATCTCGAGAATTAATTTGGGTATTAAGTAGGAAAGTTCAGATAATGCTTAAACGGGAAGATCCTCTGATCAAAAGGCAATATGTGCACGCTACTACTATTACTACTTTTATATTTACTACTACTACATTTACTACTACTTCTACTACATCAACTACTCCTTCTATTGCAACTACTTGTAAGGCTAAGAGTATTGAGATGAAAGTTTCAGGAAGTATATGAGCATACAAGTTATCAAAAGGACATATCAGCAATATCAGACAAAGGGCTATTGTATTAAGTAGAAGATTCTAGGACTTGATGAGAGGAATTTTCAACTGACCACAAGCCAAGACGTTAATGCTAAGGAGCAGATATTAACGAACAGAAAAGATTCGTTTCAATCGTTTCAATCTGTAAGTTTAAATGAAAAAAGCTTATGCAAGCTTCGCTTCTCACTAAGACTATCTGTCTTGGCTATATTTTTTTTCCAATTATCAATGGCTCTCAACTTTTTTATCACAGTCCGCCAAGTTGCTTTTGATTCAAAAATGTTTGTTTTTAATCCAAAAACCAACATTTAAACGAACATAAATTGAAATAAATAACACAGTCAAACTCAAAATCTGGGAAAATTAACATGAGTAGGGCTGATAACCCCCATGCCTTCTCAAGACGAGAAAATAATTTGCATTTCACTGAAAAAACAAATGAATGTGGATTGCCAGTTTAATATGCATATACTGATATTTATTCTTTAAAGTTTTAATATTTTTTTACTTATTAAAGTAAAAAAAAGTGAAAACACTTAAAATGTATTTAGTTTTTAGTAAAGGGTAAATTATGCTCTGGTTTTAAGAACGAATGGGGGTTGTAAACCCTACTCAAGTTAATTTTTGCTCATTTTGAGTTTGACTCGGTTAACTATTGTAATTTCTATTTGTTTTGTGTTTAATTTATTTATTAATGGAGATGTGGTACTTTTACGCTTGGAAGATTATTTGAATTTGTTTCTGTTCATTTTTAGCTTAATGGAGTTTTTTAATTTTCTTTGAAAAACTTTTTTTGTGGAAAAAGTGTCTTAAATTAATCTGTCTTAAACCAACTTCCAAAATGTTTCGATCTTGATTGTGATTGGTCTGGGTCATAAATTTGATCGGACCAAAATCCAAAATTTATTCCTGCGTCTGAACACAGCCTCAGTTAAGAACGATCGTTACATCTATTATTATTGTTTTCACAGAGAATATAAATGTGTACCATTGGAGGTTAAAAATTGGACCCATGGCCCTCCCAAACATACAATGCCCAGTGTACCCCTAAGTGCCAACGATCAAATTGGATCGGAAATTGGAGATAACTATTTTACTCTGGTTAGATGAAAGGTGAGTATGGCTTTTGGAGTGACACGAATTACTCAGCCCGAGGCACATGGCCCCTAACTTATGGAAATTTATTATTTTTCACAAACGGAATGTAGCATAATTAAGGCTTGTTGCATCGTTAAGCCCAAGCTCACTATAGTCTCCTTTTTTCAAGATACAAAAAAAAAATCTCAAAACGCATACCAATCTAACCAGTTACTAACTACGAAGTTCACTCTAAATAAAGACTTCCTTGGAAAGACTTGTAAGACTCCATCTTACTGTCGGGCTGCTTATCGCTTTCTTCAACTATATCCGTGTTCTCCAGGGCTGTGGAAGCATCATTTTCCCAGATGGCTGTCGCATCTTTCTTATGAACCTCTAGATATTCGGCAAATTTCGGGTCATTTTTCGCCTGAAATACAAGAAACTATTAAAAACAATAGTGATAAATATGCTAGTCAAATACAAATGAAGTAAAGATATATTTCATAGATGATGTGGTATGATAAGTACATATTATACATAGATATGATAAGTTAAAACGTTATTATCATAACGTAATTTAATACGTTATACGTTATTACCATAACGTTATTACCATTCCTGCGCACCCAGCAAACAGTTGTTTTTTTTGTGTGTTCGTTTCGTCACCAATCACCTTTTTTAAGGCCATGTAAAAAAAAGAGATATGGTGCAGATCTCCGTTTCTTGGCCCTTTAGTCAGGAAGTGCCATGGAAGGTTGGGGGCCAGCTTTGCCGTTTAACTTACCTGGATTTCTCCAAGTACCCATTTGGAACTGGGTCAACTCTGGCTAAGCCTACAGAGCCATACCACCGACCCTCGTCCCAAACCAAATAATCAGCATACTTTAGACCAGGGATGGCCAACCCGAATGATTTTGTGAACCACTAGGGGAATCATTCATCACTTCACGGACCACTTACAAAATAATATATACTATTAGATTTACATGCAATACGGTCATTTTTTAGAGAAAAATTAAAAAATAATGAGTTATTATTATCGTGTTTACTTTTATTCTTACGTGCAGAAATAGAAAAAATAATAATAATTAAGTGAATTTTCGCTTGAAACTGAAAGTCTGTCCTGCTCTATAATCAATCAACTATTCGTATTAAGGAATGGTCAGTGCGTCACCGAGGTCCCCCATCCCTGTAACCATAATCGTGTGTAAATCATACCCAACGGTAACTACTTTCCGCAATATTTGGCCACTTCCTGCTCGATCTAGGAGCCAATAGTCCGTGTATTCCCATGCTAGTCCATGCTGATGGACTAGCATGTTGTTCTTCTGCTATCGACCAGTGAGGAGTTATTGCAAGCTAATGAGTAAAATTTGCCGCGTAAAGATACATACCGAATAAACCAGCCAAAACCGGTGCTTATGGTGCTTGTCCACTGCAAACTCGCCCTCACTGTAAGCACAACTGTTGTTCATAGTATCTATAGTATATTGTCCAGTAAAGCCTTTTTGAAATTAATATTTAAAACATGCCAAAGTTAGGATTTAGCTCCACTGTGGTTTAAAAGAAAATTCTTGGCTAATTCTAGGACAAGTTTGTATATGCTAGACCAGTTGCTTGGTTTCTATTCCAGTGAATTCTATTAATTTCCTTTCAAATGACTCCTATCCCAACTTTGCTCTCCCTTTTTTACTTCTTTTTTGTACCAGGGCTAGCGGGCTATCAGAACATCATAGAGCTACTTAATATTTCATTTTATAGGAAATTCATACATATAGTCGCTTTTGTAATTGATCGTCTCTTACTAGGTTGCTAGCTACCACTGCAACCCGGACAAAACACAATTTTAGAATAAATCAATTTTTTACAAAAAACTGCATTTTCGTATACCAGGTGATGAATAACGTCATAGCCGTAGGATATGACATACACTAATGCATAAATTTCAGGGATATATGCAAAGGAAAATACCTTGTTCGTGCTGAGTTAAGTAACTATGTAATTGAAACAAAAATGATTCATGGAGAATATCTAGAAAACGAAGTTTTTGGTATATAAAATTTGTAAATATATAGAACTGAACACAATTTTGCGTTGAAAAGACCTAGAACAGAACTCGTCGATGCTCTTAAGGGCAGAATAGTATTCTGTTAAGTATCCTTCTTAGTCTGAACACTAATATTCATAATAACACAACTGTCATTTCGGAAATGTGTAAAGCTTTACAAAATACCCCATAGTAACTAAAGTATTAAAATAAATCATCATTTCCATGATGATGCAACAAACTTATCTTTTGGAAAGTATACATATAAAGCTGAAAACTGGTACATTTCAAATAGTAAAGGGTTGCAGCAGTAGCTGCAACCTAGTAAGAGACAAACACGTCACATACTAACAAAAAATAGCTTAAATTCCTAAAAATTGTGTCAGATCCAAACATAAAGAGCACTATTACAACCACCTTGTCCGAAAACTTCTTTAAAGGAAAGTTATATCCCTTGCCTTGAACAACAAGGAAAATCCATTGGCTTGAAAAACAAAGAAAGTGGCTGCAACCACGATATTCTGCATTGCAAGCATCTTTTTTCGTTTTTCCTCCACTGTTAGTGAGGCACTGGAACATCATAGAGGGCTGTTCAATGGCTCATTTTAAAGGGAATCGCTACATATAGTGGCTTTTATAATTAATTATTTGAAAAAAACTACGTTTTCTAAAGAGTTAAAGAGGCTGAGTCACAAGTTCGAACCTTAAAACGTACAGGGATTAGGAGGTACAGTTGGGGGGCTGCCACCCCCTAACCCCCCACTTTCGCAGCCCTTAAATAAATAAAAAGTTTTTTAAACTGAAAGTAAGGAGCGACGTTAAAACTTAAAACAAACAGAAATTATTCCGTGTATGAAAGGGGCTGTGAGTAGTAAGGCCATAGGGAATATCAATCCTACGCCTGAGGCATGGATATGCGTGCAGTTTAACCGGTACATTGGCTTACCAAGGACAGTCACCTATTACTACGAACAGTACATGCCTTACCAGACGGGTTTCTGAGGTAACACCCATTTTAGAGTTTGGTCGTAATAATATAATTTAAAGCAAACAGGTTTACATTCACACCTACAAGACCATACACAGTTTCAGGGATACATTCACGGGTTTTTGAAGCACTTTCATCATAACATGTTTAATTATTATTTTTTGGCAATTGATATTTTTTTCTGATAACAAGTACCATTCATTGCAATCATAGCTCTATATTGCCTCGTTTTACATACTTCAGCTTGTCTATTCATTTGTGTTAAATAAAAATCTTGAATCTGGAAAATGAAAAAATAAGTATTTAAACAAATGTACGATGCTGCTAATTAAAGAAAAGTAGGCTGCACTCAGTATTGTTTGCATGAGGGTTCAGTTAAAGAGGGCTCACTTGCAAGAGGGTTCAGATGCGTGGGGGTTCAGTTGCTTGGGGTTCAGTTACACGGGGATTCAGTTACAATGGAACCCACACAAAAACAATGGGGCACACACAAAAGCCAAATGAATGACATTGTGACTTGACCTAGCTTTACCTCTCCAATGTGGTCTGTATAATACACAAGTAACGTTTGAAAAGTATTGTCAATTTAAAATAGGATCTAACGTTCCCTTCGTTCCCCCATTTCTGAGAAGCTGGGGAGGGTAGGAGAGGGGGAGGGGGAGCCAATTTTGGAGGTAACACATTCTAAAAGTTGGCAAGGTTTTTGTTTTTGATAAGCTAAAACCATGAGAATATTAAGCCTTTTAGAAGAAAAACAAAATCTTTAGTCATTAAGAAATTTCAACGACCATCCTGTTTCAGAATTCCTATCAAGTCGAACAATAAAGCAAAAACAAAAACAACTACAAAAAAACAACCTAATTTTAAACAGTTTTTGGGAAACAAGGTGAAAGTAAAGTGCAACTCGTTCGAAAGTAACCATAACTCTAAAAACAGAATTTTAATAATTATAGATACATGAAAATGATTGGCTTTATACATTGATTCCAAATACTTAATTTTCCTTAGTTTGAATGTTATCCGCCAAAAGCTAAAACCTTGAGAATATTAAGCCATTTATAATAAAAACAAAATCTTTAGTTATTAAGAAATTTCAACGACCATCCAGTTTCAGAATTCCTATCAAGTCGAACAATAAAGCAAAAATGAAAACAACTAAAAAAACCCTAATTTTAAACAGTTTTTGGGAAACAAGGTGAAAGTAAAGTGCAACTCGTCCGAAAGTAACCATAACTCAAAAAACAGAATTTTAATAATTATAGATACATGAAAATGATTGGCTTTATATTCTGATTCCAAATAAATAAATTTCCTTATGTTGAATGTTATCCTTCAAAAGATAAAACCTTGAGAATATTAAGCATTTTATAATAAAAACAAAATCTTTAGTAATTAATAAATTTCAACGACCATCCTGTTTCAGAATTCCTATGATGTCGAAAAATAAAGCAAAAACAAAAACAACTACCAAAAAAACACCTCTAATTTTAAACAGTTTTTGGGAAACAAGGTGAAAGCAAAGTGCAACTTGTCCGAAAGTAACCATAACTCTAAAAACAGAATTTTAATATATATAGATACATGAAAATGATTGGCTTTATACGCTGACCAAATATATAAATTTCCTTAGGTTTAATGTTATCCGCCAAAAGCTAAAACCTTGAGAATATTAAGCCATTTTGAATAAAAAAAAAATATTTAGTTATTAAGAATTTTCAACGACCATCCAGTTTCAGAATTTTTATCAACTCTAACAATAAAGCAAAAACGAAAACAACTACAAAAAAACCCTAATTTTAGAAGGTTTTTGGGAAACAAGGTGAAATTAAAGTGCAACTCGTCCGAAAGTAACCATAACTCTAAAAACAGAATTTTAATAATTATAGATACATGAAAATGATTGGCTTTATACGCTGATTCCAAATACAAAAATTTCCTTAGTTTTAATTTTATCCGTAAAAAGCTAAAACCCTGATAATATTAAGCCTTTTATAATAAAAACAAAATCTTTATTCATTAAGAAATTTCAACGACCATCAAGGTTCATAATTCCTATAAGTCGAACAATAAATCAGAAACGAAAGCAGCTAAAAAAACACCTAACTACGAACAGTTTTTGGGGAACACTGGGAAAGTTAAGTGTAGCTCGCCCAGAAGAAACTATAGTACTAAAAATAGAACTTTAGTAATTATATATTTATGAAATGATTGGTTTTATAGGAGAATTTAAAATACATAAAATTTGTTGAGTTTAATGTTATCTACCAAAAGCTAAAACCTTGAGAATATTAAGCCCTTTAGAAGAAAAAATAAATCTTTAGTCATTAAGAAATTTCAAAAGTTTAATTAGATCACCCAATAGAGTACTATTAGTCCACAGGCAAGTTTTCTATCAAAGATAACAAAAAATAATTCATTCTTCTAATCTTCACTCATTAATGAAATCAACATTTATAATGGTTTTTATGTATAAAATTTTGGGTTCTATACGAACTCCATCATCATCTTCATCAAATATCACTATATCGCGAAGAGGGGGTGGGATACATTCAATTTCATCATCATTTATTGATATATACATCAAAGGGGTGGGCATGTCCTCAAATAAATCGCCGCGTACTCTTATTGTAGGTAAACTAGGAGCCAACTGATCGTCATCCTCTATGCAAAGACGGACTGAAGGCTCCCACCGTACCAAATCTTCCAACGTATACTACGGATCATCTTTCGTATTATGTACTTTTAGCACATCATCAGTATCATCATCGGTTTTAGTAGTACTGAGAAGGATCTCCTCATCAAGTGAGAGGTCCCAACCAACCCATACATCCTAAAAAGATTGAGAACACTATGATAAAAAAATTCTCGTAGAAAAAACATTTTTCATCAGTGATAACACTTTTTCTGTTCGAACTAGCAAGTTTAGTTAGGTTAAAAATACCAAATTTTACATTTCAGTTCAGATTTTTCTTAAAGAGATGAAAATTTTTTAAATAATGTTCCAGATTTTTCATAGAAGATAGAAAAGTTCAAGCTCTCTTCTAAATTTAAACTAAAGTAGAAACTATAAAGAAATTTTTTAGATTTTAAGAAAGTAAGGAAACGAGAAAGAACGGCCTTTTTCAAATATTTTACTAAATACTAATAAAATTGAAAGTGATTGATAATTGGATGGATCATTTCCTATGCTTTAGAAATATTTTAAAAGCTTCTAAAGTAGAATTTCGTAAAATTTGAGTTTGGGGGGGAGATAGATTTCAAGAACATCTTCCCGTGATATAACGTGTCCTCTGAAGTCGATTCTGGTGTTTATAGCACCCTATCTATTAACGCTTTAGAAATATTTGAAAAAGCTTCTAAAGTAGCATTTTTTAAAATTTTGAGTTTGGGAGGAAGGGGGATTTCAAAAAAATCTTCCCATGACATAACATGTCCTCTAAAGTTGATTCTAATATTTGTTGCACTCTATCTATTAGCGATTTAGAAGTATTTAAAATAGCTTCTAAAGTACAATTTTTGGATTTTGTTTGTAAATTTACCGGAAATCTAAACCCATTGAAATTTTCCCTAAAGATTTCCCATGAAATTCTCGAAAATTCTATCATGTCTTAAAAAGCTATTTAAACTTACATCCGCCATTGAAGAATCGACAACTTCGTTTGAGGTATTCATCCCTTTTTTCTATCTTTATTTCAATCTGCACTGGAGTTAAGACCTTCAAACATCTAATAATAAACAGTAATAACGGTTAATTATTACGAAAATCATAAGGGAGAGGAATCTATATCTTGGAAATTAATAGAAATTAAGCCTCTTCTTATCAGATTCAAACGCTTAATACCCCAAGCATATGCGAGTCAAATTTCACTTTAAAGTGCTAACATATCTGATGAAATAATTTAAGTCCAGTTTCAGAATTCCTATCAAGTCGAACAATAAAGCAAAAACGAAAAAAACTACAAAAAAACCCTAATTTTAAACAGTTTTTGGGAAACAAGGTGAAAGTAAAGTGCAACTCGTCCGAAAGTAACCATAACTCTAAAAACAGAATTTTAATAATTATAGATACATAAAATGATTGGCTTTATACGTTGATTCCAAATACATAAATTCCCGTAGGTTTAATACTATCCGTCAAAAGATAAAACATTGATAATATTAAGCACTTTATAAGAAAAAAAAAATCTTTAGTAATTAATAAATTTCAACAACCATCCACTTTCAGAATTCCTATCAAGTCGAACAAAAAAGAAAAAACGAAAACAAATAAAAAAAAAACACCTAACTTTAAAAATTTTTTTGTAAACAAGGTGTAAGTAAAGTGCAACTCGTCCGAAAGTAACCATAACTCTAAAACAGAATTGTAATAATTATAGATACATGAAAATGATTGGCTTTATACGCTGATTCCAAATACATAAATTTCCTTAGTTTTAATGTTATTCGTCAAAAGCTAAAACCTTGAGAATATTAAGCCCTTTATAAGAAAAACAAAATCTTTAGTTATTAAGAAATTTCAACCACGATCCAGTTTCAAAATTTCTATCAAGTCGAAAAATTAAGCAAAAATGAAAACAACTACAAAAAAACCCCAATTTTAGAAGGTTTTTGGGAAACAAGGTGAAAGTAAAGTGCAACTCGTCCGAAAGTAACCATAACTCTAAAAACAGAATTTTAATAATTACAGATACATGAAAATGATTGGCTTTATACGCTGATTCCAAATACATATATTTCCTTAGGTTTGATGTTATCCGTCAAAAGCTAAAACCTTGATAATATTAAACCTTTTATAAGAAAAAAAAAATCTTTAGTAATTAAGAAATTTCAACGACCATCCAGTTTCAGAATTCCTATCAAGTCGAACAATAAAGCAAAAACGAAAACAACTACGAAAAAACCCTAATTTTAAACAGTTTCTGGGAAACAAGGTGAAAGTAAAGTACAACTCGTCCGAAAGTAACCATAACTCTAAAAACAGAATTTTAATAATTATAGATACATGAAAATGATTGGCTTTATACGCTGATTCCAAATACATAAATTTCCTTAGGTTTAATGTTATCCGCCAAAATATAACACCTTAAGAATATTAAGCATTTTAGAAGAAAAACAAAATCTTTAGTCATTAGGAAATTTCAACCACCATCTTTTTTAAGAATTCCTATCAGGTCGAACAATAAAGCAAAAACGAAAACAACTAAAAACAAAAAACCCTAATTTTAAACAGTTTTTGGGACACAAGGTGAAAGTAAAGCGCAACTCGTCCGAAAGTAACCATAACTCTAAAAATAGAATTTTAATAATTATAGATACTTGAAAATGATTGGCTTTATACGCTGATTCTAAATACATAAATTTCCTTAGGTTTAATTTTATCCGTCAAAAGCTAAAACCTTGAGAATATTAAGCCTTTTAGAAGAAAAACAAAATCTTTAGTCAGTAAGAAATTTCAACAGTTTAATTAGATCACCCAATAGAGTACTATCAGTCCACAGCCAAGTTTTCTATCAAAGATAACAAAAAAAAATTCATTCTTCTAATCTTTAATCATTAATTAAATCAACATTTATAATGGTTTTTATGTATAAAATTTCGGGTCCTATACGAAATACATCATCATCTTCATCAAATATCACTATATCGCATAGAGGGGGTTGGGATGCATTCAATTTCATCATTATTTATTGATATATACATCAAAGGGGTGGGCATGTCCTCAAATAAATCGCCGCGTACTCTTATTGTAGGTAAACTAGGAGCCAACCGCTCGTCATCCTCTATGCAAAGACGGCCTGAAGACCCCCGTTCCTCCACGGAACACACACACAAACACACACAGACACACACACACACACAAACATACAAACTACGCTTTAGTAAGAACAGTCGATGTCCTTAAAATGTCTGAATCAAATTATCAAACCTACAAAAATTCATATATTTGATTGACAAGTACTGTCAATTCAAAATTGGATGGATATAACGGTTCCTTCGGTAATCTTCTTTTAAGGGACAGGAGAGATAGGGGATCAGACTCCATGTCTGAGGGGGCAGGATAGGGAGGGGGTCAATGTCGAAAGAACACCCACAAATAGTCTAACTCAAAACTCAAAAGGGCTTTTTCTCAAGGGGACGGCTCAGATCCCCATCATTCCTCCATAAAAATGGTGAAAGATCGACACACAAAGTACATTATATAAACTAAAATAATATTTTTAGGGTTTTAACAACAATTCTACCTTATGAATTGAGACCAAAAAATACCTGAATATTTTAAAATTTACTTTATTTTAGTTTTCAATTTAAAATCTTTAAAATTATTATTTAAAATGAAAAATATTTATAGTGTCTTAGCAACAATTCTACTTTTTTAATTGACACTAAAATGGCTAAAAATTTTAAAATAAGTTTTATTTTAATTTAGTTTATAAAGAACTCGTTACAGCATTTTATCAGTAAAAGCTAAACACTAAAGCGTTATTTAGTAAAGTCAATTATGGTCTCAAGTGAAGAACGTAAACGAAAGTTATATAAAGGATTGGTATACTTCATTATAAATATAGATTATGTGGAAATGAGGAAACACCCCCTAAAAGTAATAAATCAGATTCAGCGTATCAGAGAACCCTAGTACAGAAGTTTCAAGCTCCTATCTGTAAAAATGTGAAATTTTGTATTTTTTGCCAGAAGAAAGATCATGGACTTGTGCTTGTTAGTTTTTTTTTTCCAGGGGTTATCGTATCGAACCAGTGGTCTTAGAATATCGCGGAAGGACTCATTCGAATGGAAATTAAAAGTACTAGTGCCCTTTTTAAGTGACTAAAAAATGGAGGGCAACTAGGCCCCTTCCAACACTGATTTTTTTCCCAAAAGTCCCCGATCAAAATTTTGAGATAGCCATTTTGTTCGGAATGGTCTGAAAATACAATAACTATGTCTTTGAGGATGACTTAATCCCCCACAGTCCCCGGGGGAAGGTCTGCAAGTTATGAACTTCGCCAAATGTTTACATATAGAATTGGTTATTGGGAAGTGTACAGAAATTTTCAGGGGGGATTTTGTCTGGTAGTTGGGGGGCGAGGGTGGGGTGGGTTGTGGGTTAAGTGGTAGGATCTTTCCATGGAGAAATTTTTCATTGGGGAAGCGACATTGCTATGAAGGGGGCACCAGCTTTCCTAGCATTATTTAAAAAAAAACGATTTAGAAATTAAATAATAAAAAAAACAATTTTTTCAACTGAAAGTAAGGAACAACATCAAAATTTAAAACAAACAGAAATTATTCCGTATATGAAAGGGGCTGTCCCCTCCTTAACGCCTCGCTCTTTACGCTGAAGTTTGACTCTGTCTCACAACTTTTTTTTAAGCGATAAAAAACTTTAGCGTAGAGAGCAGGTGTTGAGGAGGGGACAGCCCCGGTCATATACGGAATAATTTCTGTTCGTTTTAAGTTTTAATGTCGCTCCTTACTTTCAGTTAAAAAAACTTGTTTTTTATTTTTTCTGTTTTAGACCAGGACCCTTCGTTAAGAAGGAGTTGTCGTAGAAGCTTAGAAAAGGGCTCCTCCGATTGGAAATTGAAAGGGCTAGCGCCCTTTTCGATAATTATAAGTGATTGGAGGGCAACCATCCCCCCCCCCCCCCCCTCACACCTATCATTTCCCCAGACACATCCAATAAAACTTTTTAGATAGCAAATGTGTTCAGCGTAGTTGTAAGGTCCGAAAATTATGTATTTGAGGATGACAATCACCGACAGTCCTCAGAGAAAAGCTTGCAAGGTATGCTCTTGGAGCATAATAAACTTCGGAGGGCGTCAATGGATTGAAAATCAGAAGTTCTAGTGCCCTTTTTAAGAGTCAAAGTGATCGGAGTGCAGCTACCCCCTCTCCCCAACAAGTCTAATTTTCCCCAAATGTAGGGTATTTAATATAAATTTCGAGACAGCCATTTGTTTAAAAAATAGTTCAAAGATCACTTAACAAGGCCTTTGGGGTTGACACAACCCCCAGAGTCGGGGGGCGAGGGTTGTAAGTTTTGCCCCAGGGAAATATAAAGTTTTTATGGAAGGAGTGGTCGTGTGAACTTTAGAGGAGACTCATTTGATTGGAAATTTATATTTCTAGTTCCTTTTTAGAAGTCAAAAGTGATAGAGGGCAACTAGCTCTACCTTGCGCCAGAGCCCAGGGGACGACTCCTCAGAGCCCAGGGGCAAGGGTTGTAAGTTATGCCCCGTGGCATATAAGGTTTTTATGGAATGGGTGGTCGTATAAGCTTCAGATCGGATGAAGCTTATTTGATTGGAAGTCGGAACTTCTAGTGCCCTTTTACAGAGTCAAAAGTAAATAGAGGGCCACCCCCCCCCCAGGCTAACATTCTCCAAACATATCCAATTAAAATCTTAGGAAAGCCATTCCATACAGAGTTGTTGAAGATCCAGTAATTATGTCTTTGGGGATGTCAACCTCCTCACAGTCCCCAGGGCAATTCGTTCATTGTTTACATATAATATATGTTATTGCGAAAGGTATGTATTTCGAACTTTACTTTCCAAAAAGACGAAGGGCATTGGGCATTCAGGTGGGCCTTCCAGAGAATGTTGAGTAGAGTGTTGAACTAAATCGAAACATGTTATGTGTAAACGGACTGTCGAAAGGGCGTAACTCAGGAATGACTGAGTATATTAATTTGGAACTTTCAGGAAATGATAACGGAGATGATAAAAAAAGGCGATATTTGCATTCTACCACTACTACTACTACTACTATCACACTACTCCATTTACATTACTGAGGGGAAATTTGAACTAAATCAAAAGCTTCTGTGTGCATGTACATTGTCAAAAGATTGTATCTCGAGAATTGATTTGGGTATTAAGCAGGAAAGTTCAGATAATGCTTAAACGGGAAGATCCTCTGACCAAAAGGCAATATGTGCACGCTATTACTATTACTACTTTTATATTTACTACTACTACATTTACTACTACTTCAACTACTACTTCTATTGCAACTACTTGTAAGGCTAAGAGCATTGAGATGAAAGTTTCAAGAAGTATATGAACATACAAGGTATAAAAAGAACATATCAGCAATATCAGACAAATGGCTATTGTATTAAGTAGAAGATTCTAGGACTTGATGAGAGGAATTTTCAACTGACCACAAGCCAATACGTTAATGCTAAGGAGCAGATATTAACGAACAGAAAAGATTCGTTTCAATCGTTTCAATCCGTACGTTTAAATGAAAAAAGCTTATGCAAGCTTCGCTTCTCACTAAGACTATCTGTCTTGGCTATATTTTTTTCCAATTATCAATGGCTCTCAACTTTTTTATCACAGTCTGCCAAGTTGCTTTTGATTCAAAAATGTTTGTTTTTAATCCAAAAACCAACATTTAAACGAACAGAAATTGCAATAAATAACACAGTCAAACTCAAAATCTGGGAAAATTGACATGAATAGGGCTGATAACCCCCATGCCTTCTCAAGACGAGAAAATCATTTGCATTTCACTGAAAAAACAAATGAATGTGGATTGCCAGTTTAATGCATATACTGATATTTATTCTTTAAAGTTTTAATATTTTTTTATTTATTAAAGTAAAAAAAAAGTGAAAACATTTAAAATGTATTTAGTTTTTAGTAAAGGGTAAATTATACTCTGGTTTTAAGAACGAATGGGGGTTGTAAACCCTACTCAAGTTAATTTTTGCTCATTTTGAGTTTGACTCGGTTATCTATTGTAATTTCTATTTGTTTTGTGTTTAATTTATTTATTGATGGAGATTTGTGGTATTTTTACGCTTGGAAGATTATTTGAATTTGTTTCTGTTCATTTTTAGCTTAATGGAGTTCTTTAATTTTCTTTGGAAAACTTTTTTTGTGGAAAAAGTGTCTTAAATTAATCTGTCTTAAACCAACTTCCAAAATGTTTCGATCTTGATTGTGATTGGTCTGGGTCATAAATTTGATCGGACCAAAATTCAAAATTTATTCCTGCGTCTGAACACAGCATCAGTTAAGAACGATCGTTACATCTATTATTATTGTTTTCACAGAGAATATAAATATGTACCATTGGAGGTTAAAAATTGGACCCATGACCCTCCCAAACATACAATGCCCAGTGTACCCCTAAGTGCCACCGATCAAATTGGATCGGAAATTGGAGATAACTATTTTGCTCTGGTTAGATGAAGGGTGAGTATGGCTTTTGGAGTGACACGAATTACTCAGCCCGAGGCACAGGGTCCCTAACTTATGGAAATTTATTATTTTTCACAAACAGAATGTAGCATAATTAAGGCTTGTCGCATCGTGTTCTAACAACAAGATTGTTGATCCAGAAGTGCTGACACCCCTTGGGCTTTCTAGACTAGATGGCAATCGAACGAATTTCAAATCTTGAAAAAAATATTTTTCAGCAAAGCAAGGGCTCGGCGATGCCAAACGTGGTACAATTGTACCATTTTGGTATATTTCAGCTCTACTGGTACAATTTAGAACAATCCCACAAAATATGGTACATTTTACAAAATTATGTTACAATGTTTTACAATTTGGCACAATCCCACAAAATATGGTACATTTTACAAAATTATTGTACAATGTGGTACAATTCAGTATTTTTGTACCTATGTTTGTATTCTTTTATCTACAAATATTTTATTTAACTCTGATCTGTTCAGCATAGTCAAGATAAGAGACAGACAAGCAGTAGCCTATTTTCCTTTTTTCGTAAACAGACACTTCACTTCTGGCGTCCAAAGGTCGGCAAAAACATCTTTCTGTGTATCAACTATAAAGTCTTACCTACTGAAAATGAATGACTAAAAATGAAGCTATAATGAAACTTGGATTCATGATGGTTTGGAATCAAGTAGAATAAAAACAAAAGCCAACCATCCAAGGTGAATCTCCTCAGTTTGAAAATTTTTATTAGAAATGGTAAATGTAGTTACCAAACTTTGATTGCAGTGAAAGTTATCTTTTTTTTCAGAATTGCATAAAACGATTCATTTTACTTGTAGATAGATAGTGAATCATCCTTTCATCCTAGGGTAGAACTAACGTAAATAATAGTATTTGTGGGTGGGGGCAATTGCGGGTGGGGCATTCGCAATTGAGTTAAGGTCTAAAGCTATGATAAAGATTTGATACATTAATAAACATATATTGTTGTCAGATATTAAATAATCGTCCAATTGTTTATATTTAAATCTCTTAACTAAAATGGCTGCTGACCACTGTGTTAGGTGAATGTTGCGAACTTGAATGTCTCTTCTCTTCTGAATGAGATGACATATGGTTTCAGTCTGCAATTGATTACTCAGATTCTACAACAGGAAAGGTGTCCTATTTCGGGCGAATTGCAGACTCATGTAAATATTGGGTTGTACCTGTATCAGTGATTAAACAAAAAAAGCAAGTTTTTTCAACTAAAAGTAAGGAGCAACATTAAAACTTAAAACGAACAGAAATTATCATAGACAGCGCAATCGCACTGCCTAAGTAAAGAACGATGTTGGCACAATGTATTATTTTTTTTCCTTTAGACCAGGGCACTTCGTATCGAAGGAATTGTCGTAGATACTTCGAAAAGGGCTCATTCGATTGGAAATTGGAATTGTTAATCACCTTTTTAATAGTGGAAAGTGATTGGAGAAAAACTAATCCTCCTCCCATTACCACCCTCCCATTTTCCCATTATGTTGAAAAAAAAAATTTTGCCATAAGATTAAAACAAAAATCACTGTGTTAATTCTAATTACCAATAATGCATCTCAACAGTATCCTAAGAACGACTGAGGGCATTATGTTCAAACTTTCGAGGCTACTTCTGCTCTTAAAATTTAACCAAATCAAAATAGCGTAAGTGTATCCAAGCTATCAAAGAAAGTAAACAGATTTTTTTGCGAATGGTATCAAATTTTCTATTTCAGGTCAACTAGAGGAAGCATGAAACTAAATTAAACACTACTATTTGTTTCCAGATTTTTAAAAGGGTGTATGTTGTTAAAAATTTCTGAACATTTTTCTCCGGCATACAAATAGTAGGCCTAACTATACAGTCTTAAAAAAACTATTTAAACTATTATTTTTTTTCCCTGAAAAGACTATGTCAATATAAAACGAACAGAAATTAATTAGGAAAAAGTTTTTTACACAAAATAAGTTTTTCAAAGAAAAGTAAAGAATTCCATTAAACCAAAAATGAGCAAAAATAAAATCAAATAATCTACCAAGCGTGAAACTACCACAAATCAGCATCGATAAATAAATGAAAACTAAAACGAGCAGACCAAATTGGTTAGGTGGAACATAGCATTTTGCGTTCAGTTGCTCAATGAACAGAAGTTCAAAAAGCTTACAGAAGGTAGTAGCCACTGTTATAGGGCGGAAGGACGAGCACTGGGTTGCGAGTTTACCTTTCTTTGGAATTGGAGTGAGATCTCCGATTAAGAAAGAAGACTGTAGAACTCCTTGGGTAACAATCATCTGCATCAAAAGAGCAATATGGTTTACCAGCAGTTCGCTTCCATGCAGAATGTGAAGAACGCTTATTTTATCGATGCCAGAAGATTTCTTACACTTTAGGCATTGGATTGCTCGCAGTACAGAATCAGCTGAAACAAAAAAATTGTCGGTTGGACACCTAGACAGAAATTTGTCAAGCTTATCTTCATATTCGGACTGTAAAGTAGTGCCTGGCGAGAGAAATCCAGCTAAGATGTATTAAGTACAATTAGGATCAGGAATAACTTAGGCAGATAGTCGCAACTTTGTAGGACATCCTGACAAACTTCTCAACAAGGGCGATTAATACAGGAATGCTTTCTGGTCCGCTCCTTAAACTCTGCCACTTAAATGGATAGATATTTCTCTTGTAAACTTTCTTTTGGTAGAAAGACGAATGTCAGAAACCCAGCCAGAGCAAGGATGGTCGCACTGGAGCCACAAATGGTACCAAAATATATTTCATTTGCATCAACTTACGGATTTTAGATGAGCAGCTGGAATGGAACTTGAATTTTATGTAGGACAGAATTAGTTACTGCAGTAAAAAGATCATCTTGAATATTTTCCCAATCCCTGTAAAATTGGGCATGGGGCTGATATGGCTGTGTAGTGGGAGGAGACTCAGCAGATGAACAAGAAATAGATACAGATATTGGAAGGTGGTCTGATAGTTGGTATTCAGTAACGACTTGAACATGTGACACTCGGAGATCTATAGAAGAAACTACATGGTCAAGGTTCGACACGTTACTTGAATGGTGTGTTTAGGTGTAATCAACATCTTTCGGCAAGATCCTAAGCCAATCGTCAAAAATACCAGACAAAATAGAAGTACGCAATAACGAGGCGTCAGTTAAATTACAGTTAAAATCTCCTATAATAATACAACACTTACCTAACAGGCGAATCTTTGAAAGGCAAGACCCTAGTTTCTCACACGCAGAAGCAAATAAAAATTCCGATCGGTCATTGCGATAATCTGTTGGGAGATAGACGTTTACAATAACATACTCTTTTACACGGACAGCAAGAAAAAAATCACATGAATCAAAAATACTCGACCGGCACGAGGTCCTAACAAGCATCGCAATACCACCCGAGGGGCGGCCACTAGAAGCGGATCGTTTAGCGGGCACCGAATAGCTAGTAAAATTATTGTCAATTTTCAGAAGGCTTAAACTATGACTCGTCAAAAAATGCTCTTGCAAGCACAATACGTCACAATTCGAAAGCAAACCTTTTAATACAGGAATTTTGACTAAAAGTCCACCATTAATATTCCACGAAAGTACAGCTTGCGTAGTAGTAGACACATCCATGTCATACCATGGGCTTTGCTAGTTAACTGTTGTTATTAGGACACTTTACACTGTAACAAGTACGGCCGGTAATTTTACATTCTAGACAGAACATTTTTTCTGAGCACAGAGAGGAACTTTTAGAGGTGTGGTGACATGATCCACAGCGACAGTCGAGGGTCCAATTGGTGCAGTGCGAGGCCAGATGTCCAGTATTAAGACACAAGAAACAACGCTTTTGGAGGTATATAAATGCTTGTGCAGAAAGCTTTTCGTAGCTAACTTTCACAGAAACTTTTAAGAAACTGATCCAGGTTTTGTTTTGACTCAAAGTAGACCTTGAACACTCGGGACTTTCCGCACTGTGAAACTTTCACGCAATTTGGTACAAGAGATTTTACTTGATTCTCATAGTATTCGATCGGTTCACCTTCCAGGATCCCTATAAACAGTGGGGATTTCACACTCACCAAGATACCTGAGGTACTGTTTTTAGCATTCTCGGCAATTTTATTCACTGCACGCTTTGACTTAACAACAAGTTTCCATTCTTTACGCCAAAGTTTTTTTTTAGTACTTTCAAAAGAGCTATTTATTTTAATTAAACGGCCTTTGTGATTCAGGTCATTCCTAAAGAATTGGAACAAAATTCAAACTTTAGCATAAAGAGCGAGGTATTGACTAGGGGGCGAACCCTCTCATATACGTAATAATTTCTGTTTGTTTTAAGTTCTAATGCTACTCCTTACTTTCAATTGAAAAAACTGTTTTTTTATTTAATTAATTAAGAAACAGCTTCGCTTATAATAATTCACACTTAAAAGAAGTCTACTATACATTTATCCTATCGAAACTAAAAAAAACGAACATTTAATGCTGGCCCATGCAGATACATGCTTAAATACAATACTTCTGCAGTATTTTTTTTTGCCTTGTGGATCCCTTAAAATAAAGGATACATCTCAAGGTCTAAGAGGTAGGAGCCTCTAGGGACCATCTGTGGAGTGCTAGGCTTCACTCTACATGATATACTTTCTTTTCGTATTAAAATCAAACATTCTTCTCCGATTTTTATTTGAAATATTTTAAAATGCGCAAGCGATCAAGATAACTTGCTTAGGCACTTAGGAGAAATATTTTCAGTGCCCATTTGTATCAACACTAAGATTCAACTGTGTTTTTATCAAACAATTCGTGGTGTTTCTTCAAACAAGTGCCCCCCTCCTCAACCTCTCGCAGTTACCCCCCCCCCCCCCGCCCCTGCCCCGTAGCAAACTACGCCCCGGGACCACACTCCGGTACCGTGGCTAAAGATGGTTTTATGATGGAATCAATAAATGAGATGAGCACATTTCATGGAGGGAACGAGTTTACGCCAAAGGTTTTTGCGTATGCATCACCGTATCAACACTTCCCAATCCACCAATATCACACCATAGAGAATCGTTATGTGAGTTATCGTACCAAATATCGGGCAACAACATATGTAGTCCAAAGTACTTGCTAAATTATTTGTGAAGCATAGCTTTACTAAAAAGTTATCTAACTTATTAAGTGTTAGAATGAAAATTATGGAACTACTAGAGGCAGTAACAATGATGGGTGATGGGAGGCTATAACAATGATCTTATTCCCATCGATTTTGTTCGGCTTGCAATATGATGCGAGGCTATAACAATGATCTTATTCCCATCGATTTTGTTCGGCTTGCAATATGAGCTTGACTGAATATTACGGAAAGTATTGCAGAGAAGCGGTCATTTACGCTTTGGTACCATTACTTTACCATCTATATTACCGTTTATTTACCATCATTTACCATTAAAACTATTTGGGCTCACAAGTATTTAATGATTCAGCGGTTTTCAACAGCTAGTTGGGAATTGGGATCTATAAGTGTTTAGGCGGCAACAGCATCAAATTCCATAGTAAGGATAATGGTGTTATCTCAAGCAGATATCTGTCAAAAATCTTCGCATTTCTTTTCATTAAGATATATTTGCACAGGGTGTCCCAATGTTGTAATGGATGTGTGAAGCATTGTTTGTACAGAATGGATGTAAAGTTCCACAGATAAGTAACTACTATGATTAAGGCCGTATCCAGGATTTTCCTTCGGAGTGGGTTTTAATCAAAAAACAATTTTTCGGGGAGGGGGGAGGGGGGGGGGCTATACAAAAAAAACTCAAAAGAGCACACAAAATTTGTTTATATCCATTTTCGTTTCGTTTTTACGAGTCAAATAAACATTTCGGTGGGGGGGGGGGTCCAAAACCCCTAGCCCCCCACTGGATACGGCTTTGGCTATGACTACTACAAACAACTCATCAAA